>NC_045763.1:77835274-78080274 GCF_008692025.1 Phocoena sinus | reverse complement strand
TTGGACGGTGGAAAACAGACCTTTCCAAACCCACGTTTTAAGAGAAGAAAAGACTTTTTAAAATTTGCAAGAAGAAAAGCCACGATACTTTTGTCTCCACTAAGCTTCTTTTTCCTGTTTCTAACTTTTAGTCATTACCAGGTATTTGCGGGTTTGATTTGTCTTATTTTTTGGCCTAATCTGTGGACTGTCCTTAGGGAGTTTCCTGCAACAAAAGAGCACGTTTTCAGCCTGAAGGATGTGAGCTGACCAGCATTCGGGACTGAGCACTGTGGAACCGGCCCTGGCCAGTGGTCCTGGATGGAATGCACACATGTGAGTGTTCAACTAAAAAGAGCAGGTCAAAGCAGATTCCAGGGGAAGTGCTTGGAGGAGTTTAAATATCTGTCATTTTGCATTTTTATAAAATATAGTTTTAAACCTCACTAGAAAAACAAAACTCTGTGTTAGCAACAGTAGCCAAGACATTCATTGAAAGAGGACTCTGATTCTTTTTAAGCATCATTTTTCTATTTTGCAAATCCAGGTGTTGGTAAGTATTTTCAGCCAAAGTGATTTTTGAGGAATTATTTCATCCTTAGGGCTTTGTTTTGTTATTTTTGACTTGCCCAGAAACCTATTCTCACGTCATTTGGGATGGATCTTCAGTGATGCTTGATGAATGTCTTTTCCTCCAGTCTTCCACTCATATTGCCAAGTCCTGCTGGGCATGGCCAGCATGTAGAGCCTGTGCTCTTAGGACTCAAACAGTAAAAGATGCTTCTTCCATCAAGAAATTCTCAAATACTACACCTCTGTGAAAAAGATAACCCGGCCAGATGGGACAGATCCAAGGCACTGGGGAATGTGTCTAGAACACCGAACATAACATCAGGTTCATTGGCCAAGTTAATACTCATACACTTAACATTCTCAGATTAAAAACAATAGTAATAAAGAGGAGAAGGAGGAAGGGATGGAGTAGAAGGAAAAGAATCAGAATTCTGTCTTAGAATAGACTCAAGCCGTTGGCATTTTTTTGTTCCCAGAGTTTAACCCGCCAGAGAGCCCCGTGCCTTGCTTGCTCTGTGATTTTGGCAAATTCTCCTCTCTAAGCCCTCACCTCTAAGATAATGGGGCTCATCTCCCAGGACTTGGGCAGGCTAAATGCGATAATGTTTGTAAAGTAAGTGCTGCTAAATATTGCTACTATTTTTATTATCCTCATCTTTACCCTCATGAATTCTAAGGTCCTTGTTCTGCTGGGAGCACTTTTCTCCTTGGCCACCACACAGACCATGCCTATTCTGTACACCTTTGATACCTGCAGACCTTAGCCTCTTAGCCAAATCATTGTGCCCATCCTGGAATCTCTCCATATAATTCTTATTTGAATGAACTTTCACCTTTCTAATTTCCCCTGACTTGTATACCTCATCTTGGAAACTTCATTTTATTTTCTTATATACAGTGTTAAGTCTTGTTTATAACATTTGGCTCATGGGTCCCTACTCGATTAGAGCAAATAGCGGTGCTTAATATATGTCTTGTTTTTAATGTGCGTTAACTCTAAAATTAAAGCGCAAGGAACAAAATGTTCAAACGTGACAAAAGGAACACTACAATTGAAAATATATTTAACTAGAATTACCAGAGAAGAAAGAATTTTGATGAATTGTATTTCTGATTAGGCAGGAAAGCTTTGTTCCAAAGCTTTCTATAAAGACTTTAAAAATATATTAGCACAAAACTTCCCATCTCAGTTAAGGACACTGTGATGACTATAACAACACTTATGTGATAAGTGGAGACTTCAGCACGTATCTGGCCACCATGCTAAACAATTATAAATACAGAACAGGTAAAGATGGAAACGATATTAGAGACTAAGCTAAGTACATTCTAACTTTTAGAGTTAAATTTTTTGGCATTTTTGGAGAGAGGGGTGGAAGAGATTTGCTGGAATGGAGAAGGGATGGTTAATTAAGGTTTACTATTAGGTGGAATCAGATTGGAGGAAAGACTTCATTTGTTTTTCTCTGAATCCCTTTGAGCACCTGGATAGAACTTGAATTTAAAAGGTTACACCACTGAGAAAAAAGAGCTCCGAGTTGAGTTCTGGGTTCCAGCACTTCCTAGCCACAAGACCCGGAGGAAAAATCTGACCTCACTTCCCCTCATTTTTCTCACCTATAGAGTGAGGGGCTCTAGTACTATGTGACTCCCAAGATCTTCAACAAGACAATCTTTTGAGATGGTCTTGCAAAGTTAAATACACGTTTATTGAGCATTTATTATGTGGAAAGCATCATGTTATCTTACAGGGTACAGAAGCACTGAAATAGTACCTGCCCTCAAAAAATACCTACCTCAGGAGCCAGTGTATATACCTTTGGAAGGTCTTCAAGTCATAAACAGTTTCCTTTAGAAGTGGCCATCCCTCTGACATAAGTGTGTTGAGGAACAGAAACAGGACTTTTCCCTGGATTAATGGGCCCAGGTGCCTGTGATGGTTTCAAACAGTGAATATTTCCTTCCCTTCTATGAGGCAAACCACACATTTGCTGTGGACTCCTATAAGCAGTTGGAAAGCAAAGGATTAATCTATATTTGATTAAGAATAACAGAATAATTGCTGATAATAATCATGATAATGAGAACAGTAACAGAAAGGAACCCACCTGTGAGTTATTTCAATTCGCATAGAGATTTCAACTAAAAATCATCTCAGAAGCTAAGCATAGAGTAATGTACTTTGGCTATTCTTTAGACAGAGTGGTGAACTGTTAATCTAACCATCTAGACACAGATCTTGGAAGATACATGTGGGAAGTAAAAACTAAATATATAAAAACTGAGCCTTTTTTTTTCTTTTAACTGATGTTTTGCCAGTATGTTATGGCCTTCATCAGAGAATGCAAACACAAACTTTAGTTTGGACATCAAAGCATTTTTTTCAATTCTAGCATAGGTAGTGAAATAAATGTGAAAAGTCACAGATCCAGGGGCTGTTTTGTGTAGCTGGTTGTTTTATCACAACATTAAAAAAAAAAAATGGTAGCTTTCCATATTAAACTTTAATACCTAGAAAAAGTTTGAAAAGTCATCAAGAGATTGACTTGCAAACAAAGACAAGATACTAGCTAGTGCTGAGCGTGGCTTATTTAGAATAAGTTCCACTGGATTAATCTGATCTCTTTAGACAGAGTGACATACCTGACAAATGATGGGCTGTGTGTGTTTGAGAAGAGGGAACAAAGATAAAATATACAAGGAGATGTCAATGACTAAGGTACATTTAAAACTAGATTCATGTTAGTTTATTCCAGACACAGGAACACATACTACTTTTCAAAATAATTCTCTCTATTCTCCTTTGAGGCTCAATTGTCTCATCTATAAAATATGAGGGATGGATTGGATGAGTATTTTTCGAACTGCATGTCATGGCCTTTTTGAGGGTCATGAGATTAACCTAGCATGTAACAACTAGAAATTTTAAAAACATGAAGTAGAATAAATCAAAACAGAAACCATCAGAGTCAGCTGCATGCAGTAATGGTAAGTACGCATCCATATAACTTTTGTTTCACCTGTACACTGTGTGTATATGTGCTTTAAGTGGAATATAATATAAAATATATTTCTCATTGTGCATTGCATGCCATATACATGGTGCTTAAGAGAAATTAGAAATAATACATCTTTGTATATTAGATTTTAAAAACTCAGCCCTGTGTGAGCTTCAACCCTATTGGAACTCCATCATAAAATAGGAGCTTATATGGCTGTCCTTCTCACCTTCCTTCTGAAGAAATGGATCATTTTTTTTCTTCTCCTCCTCTTTTTAACCTCTTCTTCCCCCTTCCACTTCCCTTTTTTCTCCACCCCTCCCCATCCTTCTTTTTGACCACAATTATTTTTATGTCATTTATTAAGAGGTTATCCATAATATGTATGTAGGTCATGAAACATAGTAATAAAATAAACCCATCATCAATTGAAGAGCAAGAAAGAACGTTACCGACACCAAAGGTGCTGCCCCATCCAATCCTAACCACCTCTTCCCCCGCAAGGTATCCAGTAGCCTGAATTTCATATTTGTTACTTCTTTATCTCTTCTTGCTTATTTTATTATGTATATGTGTCCCTAAACAACATTTTGTGCTTTGATTTGTAATGACTTTTATAAAAGTGGTACTGGTATGATGCAGCTTTTTGAAACCTGATTTTCGTCACTCAAGTGTGTTTGACAATTCATGTGTGCAGCTAGAGTTCATCCATTTCTAATGCTGTATAACATTCCATTCTATGACCACACCACCATCCTCTTCCCAGTGAGCTGCTGTCTCCTGGTGCTCATAGCCAGAATTTCTCGAACAGTGGTGCTTCCCGGTCATTTTCACATCACAGCACCGTCAGACTCTGCGCTGACCTGACACAGGCGGGAGGACTGCTGCTGTTCCAGCCCCGCTCAGCAGTCCCAACAGCACATCTGTGACTTCTCCTTGACACATCAGTCTTCGACTGCACACAGGACAAAACCTCTGCTGTAATGTATACCTTGTCTAGGCCAAGGATTGCCAGGTCTTCAAGTATGGGACTGTTGATTTCATAGTGCGGTTTTTCAAAGTAGTCATGTCAATTTTTGGTCTGGATAGCAAAAATATGTCTGTTGTGCCACATCCTCACTGTAGTTGATATTATTATTCTTAACTTTTGCCAGTTTAATATGGATATGAACTATGTCTAATGGTCTTACTTTGTATTACTAATGATTTTGAGCTTTTTTTCACATAATATTTGCCTTATGTATTTCTTCTTTGTGACATGCCTGTTCAAATATTTTACCCATTTTTAATTTGGATGACTTTTTTCTTACTGACTTGGGAAAGTTTTTTATTTATTCATGTTATCAGTAGTTGTTGGTTATTTGTTGTCTTAGTCAGCTTAGGTTGCCGTAACAAAATTCCATAGACTGGCTCAAATAACAGAAAATTACTTCTCACAGTTTTGGAGGCTGAAAGTCTGAGATCATTGTGCAGCATGGTCAGTTTCTGGTGCGAAGTCTCTTCCTGGCTTGCAAACAGCCACCTTCCCATTTTATCTGAGAGAGAGAGAGAGAGAGAGAGAGAGAGAGAGAGAGAGCCTCACTAGTATGTCTTCTTATAAGGGCACTAATCCCATTATGAAGGCCCCACCCTCATGATCTCATCTAACCCTAATTACCTCCCAAAGGCTCCAACTCCAAATACAATCACAGGGGAAGTCAGAGTTTCAATACATGAATTTGGAGGAGAAAAAATTCAGTTCATAGCATACATATTATAAATACTCCAAGTTTGTGTTTTTTCTTTTCACTTTTGTTATGGTGCTTTTTGATAAAAAAAAAAATAGGCTCACAAATCTTGTTTTTATAGCAACAAAAGTGTTGTATTATATATTCTTCTAAGAGTTTTAAAGTTTTGCCTTTACTAATTTAGTTTTAATCCATCTGGAATTTGTTTTTGTGAACAAGCTGAGGTACAGATTCAATTTCAATAATTAACAGTCTAAGCACCATTTGCTGTATGGTCCATATTTCTCTAGTGAGCTGCTATGCCACCTGTGTCATGGTGATCATTTACGGCAAACTCTGTAAGGTTTCCATGTATGTGTGGATTTATCTCTGAGTTCCCTATTCCATTTCATTGATCAATTTGATTATTCCTGTGCCAGTACACTGTCTAAGATACTATATATTTATAATATATCTTGATATATTGAAGGGCAAAATCCTCTAGGTTGTTATTCTTCTTCAGAAGGATCTTGACAATTCTTGGACCTTTGTCTTACATGTAAATTTTAGAATCACTTTATTAAGTTCCATTTGGAATATTTTTTTGAAAATTGAATAAACTATAGTTAAAATTGGGAATAACTGAAATTCTTACAATATTGATATTTCCTATCCAAGATCATGGTTTACTTCTCCATTTATTAGATCATCTATGTATTTTATTAAAGTTTAAAATTTTTCCCAAACAGATCTTAAAATTTTCATTTGATTTATTCCTAGGTATCTTATATTTTGTTGAAATTATAGATGATATATATACATTTTTAAGTGTGTTTTCTGTTTTGTTTCCCATGTATGGATATGTGATTTATTTTTGTATATTGGTTGTCTATCCAGCCATTTAGTAAACTTTTATATTAATTCCAAATATCTCTATAGATTACTTTGCATTTTCTGCGTAGAAAAAATATAATTTGAGAATAATGACAGTTCTGTTTCTTCTTTTCCAATTTTAATTTAATTTTAAAAAGTTTTTTTTTTACTATTGTACTGGCTATCTCCTTCAGAAGAATGTTGAATAGAATTAGTGACAGTGGGCACTCTAGTCTACTTATGGATTTTAAAGCTTATGCTTCTAACTTTTGACAATTAAGGATGATGTTTATTGTAGTTTTTCTAAAAAGGAAGTTTATTTTACTCATAGTTTGCTAAAAATTTTGTTTAAAATTTAAATCATGAATGAGTACAGAATTTTATCAAATGCTTTTACTGCATCTTTTGAAAAAATTCATAGTGAGTTTTCTCCTTTACTCTATTACTGAAGTAATTATATTGATAAACCTTCTAAATCTTAAGCTTTCCTTGCATTCTTAGGAGAAGCTAAACTTATCATGCTGACTTATTCTTTCTCGTACACTACTGTGTATAGTTTTCTAATAATTTGTTCAGGTTTGTCAAACTCATAATTATAGTGGAATTGGACTCTAGTTTGCCTTCATTCTCCTACTCTTGTCTTTTTTTTTAGTTAAGGAATTCTAGCTTTATATAATAATAATTGGAGAGTATTCCCTTTTTTTCTCTTTTCTAGAAAAATTTAAAGTTGGAAGAATTTGTCCTTGAATATTTTACAGAACTTGTCTGTAAATTCACCTGTTCCTAGTATTTTCTAGGTGAGATTTTTAACCACTAATACAGTTTGTTTGTTTGTTTGTTTTTAAATTATGATAGCGCTACTTGGATTCTCTATTTCTTCTTTTGTCAACTTTTGAAATTCAGATTTTCTTGATATGTGTTCTTTCTGTTTCTAGTTTAAAATTTATTAACATAAAGTGATTCACATTTTTCTGTTATGTTTTAAATCTTTTTTCATACCTTAGCCCCATTTTATCATTATTAATATTGATTATAAGTACCTTTACTTTTTAAAATCAGTCTTGCCAGAGGATTTTTAATTTCATTAGTCCTCAAAGAATTTACATTTGTCTTTATTCATCCTTTATATTACATTATCATTTTATTTCTACATTAACTTTTGATCACCATTATAACTTTCAAATAGATTTGTTGGATTTATTCTATTGTTGTAGCTTAATTCAGGTGTTGGTAATTATTTTTATAAAGGACCAGATAGTAAATGTTTTAGGCTCTGTGAGCCATACAGTTTCTGTTGTAATTATTCAATCCATGTCATTGTAGCACAAAAGCAGCCATGGCAACATGTACATGAATAAGCATGACTACTTCCAATAAAGCTTTACAAAAATGGGGGCAAGATTTGGCCCTTGAGCTATAGCTTATTGACCCTTAGCCTCAATTTTTCATTCTCAATATGTGGTCTGAGACTTCTGGGAGGGTCCCTGATATAAAGAGGTAAGGTCAAAATTATTTTCATAATAATTCTAGGATGTTAATTGACTTTTTCACTGTGTTACCTTGAACTGAGTGCAAAAGCAAGGGTAGATAAAACTGCTGGCACCTTAGCACAACTCAAGGCAGTGGTCATTGTATTCCTTACCAATGCAACCTCACTACAAAAGTAAATGTCAGTTTTATTTAAGAATGTCTTTCATTAAACAGTAAAAAGTATTACTTTTATTGAATTTTGATCCTTGGTTATGTCTTTTTAACATTATGTTGTTGAATTGGGGTTTATACATAAAACACTTCTGCTGCATTTTAAAGTAAGATAATTCTCTCAAGGCAAAGTACTTATGTATGTGACTGTTGGAGTTGCAAGCTCAACTAGCCATTTTCATCATGGAACACCATTTTAACTTTACAGAAGAATTCGACAAACTATGGGTACTCAGCCTTGAATATTTGGCAGACATTTTCACAAAATTGAATGAAATGAGCATCAAAAACACTAAAAATATTTATTACCAATGTTAACATAAATTAGAACTTTCAAGTAAAATTAGAGTTTAGTCTTTTATCTGTCAGTGAGTTTGACAGCTTCCAGATACTTAAAAGCTGTACCAATGAAATTGGTGGTGATATTAACAAGTGAATTTTTATTCATACAATATAATAAAATGCATCAACACTCAGATCTTTGTAACTCAGTGTACCAATATTTTCCAGATTATCAATACATGATATTACAAAATCATGCATGGGTAAAAGATCCATTCAAAGTGCAAGACATACCAATGGATCTTAGGGTAGTAAACCATGAAAGATTCATTGATGTGGTTTCAGATTCCATGTTGCAACTAACCTTTAAAAGATTACCACTAACGGAGATTTGGCATAGTATCAAAGAAAACTTTTCACAATTATATAAAAGGGCTATTAAAAGTACTCTCCTTTTCCCAATACTTGTCTGTTTGAAGCCAAATATTCTTTATATACTTCAACCAAACTAATGTACCATAGCAGATTGAATGCAGAAGCACATATGAGGATCTAGCTCTCTTCTCCTAAGTCAGACGTTAAAGAGATTTGCAATAATGTAAAATAATTCCATGCTTCTCACTAAATTAGTTTGGAAAAATATTTTTATTAAAATATAAGGTTAATATATGTTGGGTTTATTATTTTTAAATGAATTAATAAATGTGGAAAAATTTAATTTCTAATTCTGTAAATATCGATGGCTATAACTCACACAAATAAAAGCTCTTTGGAGTACCTAAATTAATCAAGATTACCATAAAAATATTAGATATGCATGTGTCACTGAAGTGGCTTAATAAGTATTATTTAATTATTGAGAAAATAAGATAAAATAAAAGCTCTTCAGGGCCCATGCTAATTTTTGAGAGTATTACATGGTCCTGAGACTTAAATATTTGAGAATAATGAACCTAGCTTATTAAATTGGATACTTAGCTCATTAATTTTAGCCTTTATTCTTTTTTAATATAAACATTTTAGGTTGTAAATGGCCTTCACAGTCTGCTTTCAACTGCATCTCATAAGTTTTGATACGTAATATTATCACTATCACTCATTTATAGGTAAATTTTACATTGTAATTGTGATGTTTGCTTTGACCCATGAGTAATTTAGAACAGTGGTGTGTTTTTAATTTTCAAAAATGTGCAGATTTTAATTTATCTTTGTTTTTTAATTACACTCTACTAAGAGAATATGATCTGTATGATACCAATTCTTCGAAATTTGCTGTGACTCACTTTATGTCTTAACACATGGTAAAATTTATAAAGATTCCATATGTATTTGTATATAATATGTATGTATTATCTATTTTTAGTGTGAGTTCTATGGATGTCCATTAATCATGTTTGCTCATGAGAGAGGTCAATTCTTCTCTATCTTTACCAATGTATTGTCTACTTGACTTAATAATTGAGGGTGGTATATTAAAATCTTCCACAGTAGTGGGGATTTTGTCCATTTATCCTTGTAACTCTATAAATTATTCTTTTTCATATTTTGAGTTCACTTTATCGGGTCAACACAGGCATGGAATAGTTATACACTCCTTGTAAATTGAAATTGTTATAATTGTATAGGTATCCTCTTACTCCCCAATAATGTTTAAATTTGTCCCTTAAAGTCTATTTTGTTTGATATTAACATTTAACCTTTCTATATCTTTAAACTTTGGTTGTATCTCTTGTGACAGTATATCAATGGATTTTATTTTTAATCAGTACAACAATCTGTCATTTAATGAGCATATTTAGTCTGTATTTATTATAAATAATGATAATTTTATTATTGTTTTTATAATCTGGCCTCTTTTTATTCTTATTTATCATTTCTTGTAATTGATTGAGTTAATTTTGTTTTATTATCACGTTTTCCCTTTTACTGGTTTAGAAGGTATGCATGCTATTTCTATAATTTAAAGGTCACTTTTGAAATTTTTATCATTCATGTTAACAAACTGTAAATTTAATAGTGTCTTACACTGAATAATATGACGATCTTAGAACATTTTTACTCTGACCCACCCCACTCTTGACTTACATGCTAGTAGTACTGCTCAGTATTTCAACTGTCTCTCTTTTAAGCTCCATAAATTAAATTTTATTTTTAAATTAATATATATGTACAACATATTTTTAAATATTATGTATGAGTTTAATAAGCTTTTTGTTTACCTTTTTATCTTACATTGCTGCCGTTTCTCCTGGGCTTATGTTTATTCTCCCTGAAGCATATTCCTTAGAAGTACCTTTAATGAAGATTTGCTGATGATAAGTATGCTTCTTTTTTTGTTTTGTTTTCCCAAAAAGCTCTTTCTATTCTCCTCATTTTTGAAAGATAATTTGCTAGGTACACAATTCTAGATGTACGATATTTTATTTCAATACTTGTTCTTTTTCTGTTTTTATTGTGTCTTATTGCTGAGCAAAGTCTGCTATCAGTAAAATTGTCATTTCTTTACAAGTGATCTTTTCTCACTGGCTGCTATTAAGATTTTTTTTTTTTTGACTCCAATAATCTGAGGATTCGCTATGTTAGGTGTAGATGTGGATGTCTTCATATTTATACAGCTTGGTAAAATTTTGCTCCCTTTGTAGATTCATTTCTTTCATCAGTTCCAGGAAATCCCAAGCTGTTACCTCTTTGATTATTCCAACTTCTCTATTTTCTTAATGACTCATTAGATGTCTGTTAGAACTTATACTGTCTCATATGTCTCAACCTCTCTTTCATATTTTCTATCTTCTTATCTCTCTGGATGCCATTCTTGATAATTTATTCAGATCTACATTTCAGTTTACTAATTCTTTCTCCATCAGTATCTGTTTCTAACTGTAATAATATTTTTATCCTTAAATTTGGGAATTTGTTTTACTTTCTCAAAAGCTTTCAAGGGATTTTTAAGGACTCAGAAATTTACTCATTTTTATGCCCTCTTTTATTTCTTTAAACATTACATCCATATTTTATTATACTTTCATATTTTATATTGTATACCTACCAATTTAAATAACTGACAGCCTTTGGAACCTAGATCTTTGTTTTTTCAGGTGACACTCACTCATGGTGGCTTGTTTTCTTGTGTGTCTGGAGATTTTTTTTTAATCGTGGGTTCATATTTAAGTGATCTTCCTCTGTGGAAATCACAAAGCTCTAAATTACGAATGCTTTCCTATCAAAGTTTTCATTTGCTTCTGCCAGAAAGCTACCAAACAGAGAGCATTCATTAACTTTTCCATTGTGGCTACTGGCTTTTTGATAAGAAAAAATGTGGGAACACTGGAGTATTTGAGAAAGGAACTGACTTTCACTTAAGTTTTAAAAAGATCACTCACAATGAAAATAGACTGTAGGAGAGATACTAGAGATGGGGAGAAGGTGAGAGCATGAACAAGGGAGTGACTGTAGTAACGGAACATGGAATGTAAGCTGGGCAGTGAGGGAAGTGAGGTCATCAAGGGGTAGAGGGATGCTGGAAAGCTGGTAGGACCAATGGATTGGAGACCCAAATAGGGTTAAAGAATTGTTGGAGATGGACCAGAGAGAGTCATCTGCACAAATAAAAAGTGATATTGGATACATGGGAGTGAGATTATCCAAGGGTTTTACCTATTGGTAAGGCCTACACTCTCTGTGGGAATGAGTGGCTGACGTAGGGTGGAGGTCAGGAGCTTTAGAGGAGAGGAGATCAAGTATTGGTGAGGCCAGCATTTTAAAAGGACCACCTAATGCATACTGAGAGCTCCAATAATTAAAGCAAGAAAAAGAACTCTTTTCTCTTGCTGACATGTACAGATAATGAATGAAAGAGGTATGCACATTTCAACCAGGTGAAGACTACTTCATTGCAATTTTCTTTCACAGAGGGTATGTAAAATAAAAGTCCCATACACCACTACCCAGATTCTCAGGCTTTCCAGTGACACATTATTCAATCATTATCACAGTACCTTGAGGAAGAAAAAACAAACCATTTGTGTTTCTAATCAAAACACTCTCTAGGGCTTCCCTGGTGGCGCAGTGGTTGAGAGTCAGCCTGCCGATGCAGGGGACACGGGCTCGTGCCCAGTCCGGGAGGATCCCACTTGCCACGGAGTGGCTGGACCCGTGAGCCATGGCCACTGAGCCTGTGTGTCCAGAGCCTGTGCTCCACAACGGGAGAGGCCACAACGGTGAGAGGCACGCGTACCGCAAATAAATAAATAAAGTCTCTATAAATGACTGGCATAACTCCCAACTTCCATTTGACAATAAAATAATTTCAAAAGCTTCTAAGAGATGGTGATTATTAACATTTTCATGGGTGATTTTTTTCTATTTTATATTATCTTACTATAAGTGAAGCTCCCACTGTCAGAAAGGTAATTTTTATTCTCTAAAATCAAGTCTAAGTATTACCCAGATTAAGTTTAGTTCTTTTCCCCTAGTGATGCTATTTTATACCAGGTTTATTTTATTGTGTTTCCTGTCCTTGGTTGATTTTCTTTGTCCCCATCCCAAACACTTGATGACTTTGTCATATCCCAATGTGTAGACCCTATCATCATTCAACACAGTTACACAGGCTTCTCTTTAATCTCTTCTTGATAAATTCTTTCCAATAACCATTTAGAATTATCCTGCTCTGGTTTCTATATTTTCCTTCTCCTTGTGGTGTTGAAGTTCATGCAAATATGGTAGCCCAGCCTTTTAAAAGGAAGAAGTCTGTGTTTCCTGCACTGAGCCCCAAGGACTATAGGTCTGTTTCTAATTGTGTCTGTGGCGTTTTCTGCCACCTCATTCAATGTACCTGTGGTAGGCCTAAGCAAATGATCACCTATCTAAAGCAATTTACGTTCTTTTAAAACTACACCTCATAATTTTCTCCTCAATTTACTCCACAATTTCAACCTCATAATTTACTGTCACCTTTATCTGGTTTGCTTCATTGTCCAAATCACTAACAAAGGCAAAAGAATAAGCAAATAAGGACTTACTACTGACTTTGAAACCCATCTGTTAAAAAGCTGCTTCTTCCACTCCCAGTCAGATTTTAGTTTACCGATACTGACTGACCTTTTGCTATAGGACAGACTGTGATAGATGCTTTCATAGACATTTTTTCATTGCATCCTCACAACAGTTCCTGAAGAAGTTTTTTTTTTTTTCACATGTGAAAACTGAGGCTCAGAGAAATTAATAAGCTACATAAGGTCACACAGCTAATGAATAGCAGAGCCAGCATTTGAACTCAGTTTTTCCAGCACCAAGTCTAGTTCTTATCCCACTATACCATCTATAATATTAATTTCTGTTACTTATTTTATTTTCACTTTAGCTTCTTTAAATAGCCATATAGACATCCTAGTTTAATTTATTTTTTATATAAAATATGTCATCTATTGTTTTAGCATATGATACATAAGAATTTTTAATCATTTATCATATACAAATGGAAGCAAATGAATTTAGGTCCCTTGATTTTTCATTTTTAAATTTTTTTTAACAAAGCCTATTTATGTAATACCCTACTTACCTGGTGAGGTAGAATTTTAAAATTTAAAATTTCAGTGGCTTCTCTGCTCACAGATGAAAACACCAAATAATCTGGAGACAAATTTTCATCATTGTGAGAGGCTTCCCTTGAGTGCGCCCTTTTTGTTAAGAAAATGTGGGAAGGGAGAGTGAAGATTCATCACCATAGGGGAAGGCCCATAGTAAAACCGTATGGTGGCTTGAAAAAGATGGCACCTTTGGGGATCCTTTAGTATAGACAGTTCTGGAAGCAGAGTTGACTCATTTTTATCAAGATCAAGGCTCTCTGGTTCTCTAAGATTCAAGGTATTGGGTAGCTCTCATATTGGACTGTAGTTGCCCTGTGGAAGGTACATTGACAAGAGAGGTCCCCAGAGACCCCAAAGAAAAAACCTACCAGTGGATGGGGGGACCTGGATGCTGACTTGAGTTCAACACAGACACCTAAAGGTTGGGTTGGAGAACTGGTTCCAGCATAGCCTGTACCTGTGTCTGGAAGGCTCTCTGGAGCCACCGGTGGGGTTTGAAAATATACATAACTAAGTAAATGAAATTGAACTAAAAATTCATTATTTTGATTCCACAGGAAAGGCGCACATGTCCCACTGCATCCCAGTGAGTGCAGGACCAGTCTTCAACAGCGACATCTTGAGGCTGAACTATGGAATAGTTCTTCAGACAGTACAGTCCCCCAGAGTTCTTGGGCAACTCAGAATTGAGTGGACCTCAAAAACAAAATACCAAACTTCCTGAATATAAATGCAAGTGGGATTTCAAGCAATTGATTAAAAAAATAAAATTGATTCATTATTGTATCCTAAGATTGGAAAACAGACTCTTGTGTACATACTGACTATACTCACTGCATCTTCATAGCAGCTTCTTTTTTTTTTTTTTTTTTTTTTTTCAGTACGCGGGCCTCTCGGGCCCAGCAGCTCCACGACATGTGGGATCTTCCCGAACCGGGGCATGAACCCGTGTCCCCTGCATCGGCAGGCAGACTCTCAACCACTGCACCCCCAGGGAAGCCCAGCAGCTTCTTAATGAGTCTTTTTGTCCCCCTTTCCCCTCTCCTTTCCAATTTTTCCCCAGATTTCTAAAAATCAACTGTGCCCCAAAAGTCTGCAATGTCTTCTTATCACCTACAAAACAGAATCCACACTCTTCACCATGTCATTCAACATACCCAATCTGACCCCTAAGCCCTGAAGGGATGTAGAAAAGAATAAATATTTATTATCTATCATGTGAGACACTTTATATATGTTCTTGTCATTTAATTTCCTCTTCAACATTATTTTCCACTACGCTCTTTTAATTGAGGTGTTAATTACATACAGGAAAGAACACAAATCCTAAGTGTACAACTCAATAAATGTTTACACATGTATCTGCCTGAGAAACTATTATTGAAATTGAGTTGCAGAACATTATCACTTCCCCAAAAAGCTCTCTCATTCCCTTCCCACACTATTCTCCCCAAAGGTTACCACTATTCTGACCATTATCACCATAGGTTAGTTTTGCCTATTCCAAACTTCACATAAATGCAGTTGTACCGTATATATTCTTCTGTGTCCAGCTTCTTTCACTGAACATTATTCTTTAACTCAATATGAGTACCACTATAGAGTCGTTTGTTCTTTTTCAACACACATAATGTTTCATCATGTGAATATAACATAATTTCCTTTTTTTTCAACATCTTTATTGGAGTATAATTGTTTTACAATGGTGTGTTAGTTTCTGCTTTATAACAAAGTGAATCAGCTATACATATACATATATTCCCATATCTCTTCCCTCTTGCATCTCCCTCCCTCCCACCCTCTAACATAATTTCCTAATTTTTCTTTTATTGATGGACAAATGTTTTTTTCTTTTTTGCTATTATGAATAAAACTGTAGTGAATATTCTTGTAGATGTCTTTTTGTAAACGTGAGCACTTATTTCTGCTGGGCGTACTCCTAGGAGTAGAATTTCTGGGTTATAGGGTGTATGAATATTCAGATTCATAGAAACAACCAGTTTTCCAGAGTAATCGAAACAATTTATATTCCAAACAGCACGTAATATAAAAACTCCATTTACTCCACATCTTTGTCAACACTTAGCATTGTAAGTCCTTTTCATTTTAGCCATTCTGGTATGTAGTAGTATCTCATTAAATTTTCATTTTGATTTTCTTGTTGAGTAATCATATTGACTACGTTTACATGTGCATATTATCCATTTGGATATCATTTTTTAATGAAGTGCCTGTTCACGTTTTTTGCCCATTTTTTAAATCAGAAACTTGCCTTTTTCTTATCATTTTGTAGAAGCTCTTGATATATTCTGGATACAAGTTCTTTGTCAGATATTTCACATATATTTAAAAATAGACGCATACATATAAATATAGATATAAAAATGTCTTCTCTCATGTGGCTTGCCTTTTTATTCTCTTAATGACATCTTTTGATTGACAGAAATAGTTCAATTTATCAATCTTCTATTTTATGATTGGCACTTTTGGTATTCTGTTTAATAAACCTTTTCCTTCCCCAAGATTATGACAATATGAAAATATTTTCTCATGTTTTCTTCTAGAAGTTTTATTGTTTTCTATTTCACTTTCAAGACCATAGTCCATTTTAAATTAATTTCTTATGTTTGGTGAGATCTCAGTACCCACTTTTGAATTCTTCTACTCCAGACAAATTGATAAACTCATTGCTATCTCCTAATTCCTCCTTTAAAAAGTAATATTGGATAATTCTGTCTCTTTACTCCTGGCTAGAATTCTATGGTCTCCTATTTCTGAGTCCTAGAATCTGGTCCCATCTGTGCTCTTGCCTCCTGAGTGAGAAGTGCACTTAGCACTTACCGTTTTACACTGTTAGCTATTTTCATATATGTGTTACCTTGCTTCCAACTAGACTGCACACTTCTTGAGGGTAGAAATTGCCCATAAAGGTTGCCCTGCATATCATAGCCATTCCACAAATATGAGGTGGCAGCTGATTAACATGTGTACTTTCTTCTTTGAGAGCATCAGGGGATCTGCTGAGGACGATTTGCTGTGTGGCCATCTCTATGAGTGGTGCTGCTGTCGTGCTGACAAATGTGTGGAGTTCAGTGGGACAGTTTTTAATATCATCAAGGTAGTATTTCCAGGCCTTTTAACAAGTATTTTCCAGGTTTATCTCCATAGTCTTGTAGATATTCACTTCCATCTTTCCACGTTGCACATTTTTGCTTATTTGTTAACATCCCTCAGTTTTCATTAGTGCCTTGACCAGTCTATTTTATTTTATTCTATCATTATGGTAGAAAGTACAGGTAACTTTTTTTTGATGTAGCTCCTTTAAAAAAATAGTCAGAATTAAAAAAAAAATATGAAACAGATCCAAACTCTTCTCCACACTCCCTTTCCCACTCAGGGAAAGAAAAAAATCAGTGGGTCTAAATTTGTCATCTGTCCTCTTAACAGTTATCCTGTGTCTGTCATCTAGATCTGTTGATTTCCAAATATGTCAGTGTACCTGTTCAAAATTATTTTTTTCCTGCTTTGTGACTTTAACAGAGGTGTCAGTATTTTTTAAAGTATTTTTTTTCAAGCCCCTCACTTTAAAAGAGTTTAAAAACAGAGTATTACCTCATTGATTTGGAGTCATAGTTAGTGGCCTTGCTTGCTTTGCTTCCCACATGAGGTGCCAGTGCCTCTTCTTCAACTTAGCTACTTAATTCAGCTTATTCATTCTGGTTTTTGTCATAATTATCATTTCCTCTAAAAAAAAAAAAAGAGTAGGTATTATGAGAAATTTCTCTAGGGCTCCCTCCCTATTTCCTCACTGCCATTACAGAGCCTCTGTCCCATCAGTCTTGATCAGGCACGTTGGATATTCTTACTCTTTGCGTTCTTCTTTTCTCAGAGCAATTGTAATCTGCTTTAATTATGGTGGATACTCCAGCAGCCTGCCCTTCTCCTGGGTTTTAGTATTCCCTCCTTCAATACCATACTCACTAGATTTTTTTTTTTTTAATTCCCCCAAATTAGCTCTCTTGAATTCTAATGCCCTGATAGGACTGCTTGCATTCTGGTTATGAGTAAGATCCCACCAGGTTTCAGAAATGCCGACGAAAGCAAAGCTTCCTTGCATTTCTGCATACCTCTGAACGCTCACCTTCGTTTTTCAGACTCCTTTCCAGCCTCGGGCTTTGCCTTTTACTCTGCTTAAATTGCTATGGCAGACCTTTTTCCCTCCGAGAAGAGGGGAAATGTTGTTTTAGATGCCTGATAATATATGACTTTTGACCCTCTTGTCCTTTTAAAAAATTTCTCCAGTAAAAGACATTTTTAAAATAGCTATTTATGTTTAAATATAATTTTTAAGTTTTATTCCATACACTCTAGTTTTTACTCAATTCTTCAATTCAACTAATTCCCCAATTAGTTGATCTTAAGCTCCTGGCCAATGCTGTCACCTTCCAAGCTTCCTCTCTGATGTCCAGGGGAATTTTCACATGGTGAAGAAAGTGCAGAGGCCAATGGCACATACTCCAGCTCACCCTGCCATTCCCCATCAATGCTTGTGTTGTACACACACACACACACGTGCCAGTGAATAGCTCTTCTTTCCCACAAAAATGTTGGCTTTAATCATCTCAATACAACCAAACAAGACATATTTATACTTATTTTTATGAGGGTAGAGATTTCAGAGCCTCCAATGTTTATCTCTGAGAATAAAGGCTTAGGACATCTGCCCTTACGGGAGGGAGATACGCCCATTACACATCATGCTTATGGTAAATTCATAGTTGACTCCCAGCCCCCAGCAGCCCCAGAACCACTCTGCCTCCAGTTCTTATTACTGTATCAGTGAGAATGCATTCACTTACAGTTAAAGAAAACACAGCTCGAGCTGATTGAAACAAAAAAGCGGATTTACAACTTTCTATCAATGAAAAATGCAGAAATATGGCAAATATCAAGTGAGACTCAATCCAGTCATTCTGCACTGTCACCAAGTACCTATTTCTTTTTCTCTGTTCTACCCTCTGTGATGTCACCTCACCATAAAGATGGTTCCTACTGTGGTGCAAAAATGATATCAATAATCTCCTTGCCTACATTCGTTCTCTTTCAGATCTAAGGAGGAAAAGAGCATTATTTCTGCATTTCTAGTAAGCCTTGGCATTCCTCGAATTGGACCGGCTTTGGTCACATGGACCTTCCAAAATCACTGAGACTGGCCAAGGGGATGCATTCACAGGCTTGGCCTGGGTCACATCACTAACCCTGAAGTCAGGAAAGAAATCTGTTTCCTAAGAAGTACATGTTTCGCAAAATGGAAATTATAACCACCAAGAAGGGAGAGGAGGAGGGTACTTTCTGGAAACAACACAAAAATTGAACTCCATAAAAATCCTACCCTAAAGCATGTTGAGTTTACCCAGTCTACACTGCAGCCCTGTTGTAATAATGACAACAGGAAAAACCCTTCCATTTAAAAAGAGCAAACATATACATAAACAGAGCAAAATATATATCCTGGCTTCTAACAGGAAGCAGTTTGTTTCCTTGGGAAAGTGACTAGAAGTCTTTCCACTTTTATTTCTCCAAGATTGCAAAGAAGATTGTTCTAGAGACAAATGCAGGTGATACTAAAAGTTGTCCAGTTGTAGCCCTATTTTGTCCAATTTTTTAAAATAATTTCTACATCACCAAGAGAAAACATTCCTAAATATTTCAGTTAGGTTAAAACAGTGTCTGCACACAGCAATGGAAGCAAATGCTTTTATGCTGCAATGAATAAACATTCTTCTTCGGGATAATAAATTTATTTAAATGCATAGCATTCAAGGGGTTAAGAAGCAGGACCCGATCTGTTTGGCTTTGCCTTGGATCGTTAGTCCTTTGAAGTCCATTTACACCAGATGGATCCTCAGGGATCCCTGCCAAACAAGAATGAGAAAACTCAGGTGAGAACAAGGATCTGAGAGGTGAGCTGTAACACGTGTCATTCTTTCCTCCCCGGGATGATTGCTGGGGAAATAGATACAATGTGTAGCCGTAGGGGGTCTATAAAAGAGCAATTTCTTTTCTTTTTTTTCTCTCTCTCTCCCTCTCTCTCTTCCTTTCTTTCCTTCCTTCCTTCCTTCCATCTTTCTCTTTCTTCTTTCTTCTTTCCTTTAACTGGAAAAGTGTTAATTTTTTTCTTTCCTTTCTACATCTTTCTATCTTACCTCATGTTTCAAATCCAGCCAGAGGGTATGACTACCTAAGGTCCATCCTAAGCTGAACTGGGCTCAGCTGGGGGTGGGAGATGGGGTGACTCAGAAACACTTTCTAGAGTCAACTGAAGTTCAGAGAAGTGAAGTGACTTACCTGGGTCTCTCAACTAGAAAGCTAGCTCTCCAAACTCTGAGCCAGTTCAGGGCGCAATACCTGTGAGTTCCCACTGACAGCGCAATGCTTATTGAAACTGAAGAGACAGATGAAGTAAAAAAAACTTTCCAGAGCTTAGCACATAGTTTCTCTAGGAATGACACTAATTTTCCTGAGTGCTTTTCAGGGTTGTTCAGAATGTCATCTGTATCTCACTTTTTTTTTTTCCAGTTGGTGTCCGTGATTGACTATGAAACTTACAAGAAGCTTTGCATATACACCCAGCATTCGGGAAGGAACTGGGGAAACACTCTTTGGTTTTGGGACTTCTCCAAAATCTCTCACTGAAAAATATTAAAGCCAACTTTTCAACCTTCCCCAAAAGCTTAATATGGGAAGTTTTCCCATCCATCAGATTCTGAGCTAGGAAAAATGGAACTAATGGTTTTGAAAAATTACCTACATTTTCCTATGTACATTATAAATCATTCAAGATCACTTATTGATGTCAACCTGAACAGACAGCTTACATTCTCCTAGTTCCTTCAAATGTGTCTTAATACAGAACAATTTCCTTTAGTAATCTCTAAGGAACATACAGATATTTAGTCAAAAGTCTGCCACTCTCCAATTCTGAATGTGCACAGAAATGTGATATTTTGTAATCTGTTTACTTTTCTGTCTTGAAATTTAAAATAAAACGTAAGTCCTGCTTGGTTTTTTACCATAACTGTGTTGATTAACCAATAAATAAATATCTGTTCTGAACATACCGTAACTTATTATTCAGAATGCAGTGCTTAGAATTTTCATGAGTTACAAGACCAGTTGTGACCTACCTGCTGCTAGCAATCAGTAGCAAATCTTTTGTTAGAAAGTCTAGTTTCCAAGGAGCTAAGTGTGGCTTTGACATTTTTTGAAGAATCTTGGGCAGTCTTGTAACAGAGGTCTTGACAATACAAAATTTTTAGTTTAAAAAAGAAACAAAACTCAAACACTTCTGAAAAAGAACCTAGTAGAATTCCTAAAGCATAACTTGAAAGGAGTAGCAAGTCATGTGACCTTGCTGCCAATTAACCTTGACTCTAAGGCCAGAGGTCAGGGCTATTCCTATAGATATGTCCTCCAGGTGTGGGGTTAGGGGGGAAAAAGGTGACAATTTGGAGGACAATTTACAAGCCACACATAATCATCTGAAATGTTGATTCTGTGTCATCCTAAGAATTTATGGCGGCCAGAAGGAAAGCAAATACGTTGTGCTAATTCAAGCAGTTACGGCTTCCTTCCCTGTTACCCTGTACAGGAAAACTCCTACAGAAGTTGTAAATCTCACCTTTCGGCAAAACTAATGAGATGGTGTCACTATGTGGGGGGAATGACCTGGGGCCCCTATGAACAGGAGGCAGTATAAAAAGGGGCTTCCGAAAGTTTCACCTGGAAACTGAAGAGCTAACCAGGAAATGAGAACCGTCTCCACATCAATGAGTTCTCCTTCATCTATGGAAGTGAGAACCCATAAGTATGGAAGGGAAGGCTGGTTGATTTTCACAATACTGATTTTCCTAATAATTGTGGTAATAGATTTGGTTTGAGCCAGGAACAGTTGTTTTTTTTTTTTTTTTTTCTCTGCTCCTTTGCCTTTCATCGATTCATTTATTCACTGAACGATCATTGACCATCTAGACACTACATTAAGCTCTATGGAAACAAAAGCGAGTGATATATAATCCCACTGAGTTCACAGGTTGGTAGAAAGGGAGTCATGAAAACAAATAAAACAAAGACAATGAAACAAGTGCTATAAGAGAGAAATGATGGCATCAAGATTGGTGGCAGGATTTGCAAAATGGATAATTGAAGTTTAGAATTTAAACCGTGGTCATGAACCAGACTGAAGCTAAGGGCCCTGAAAGTGATTTAACTGAAGACCATGACCTCATATCTACAATATTCAACACAGAAAATACAGGTTAGGTGGTAAAAGAAAAGACTTCAGACACCCCCTCAGGCCTAGGCCTTGCTTTTCAAGGTGCTTTGACTGTAGTTGAACCACATTGTTAAAACCACTTGACTATCTATAAGCTACTTATTTTACATTAAAATTGAACCCCTGGGCTTACTTGCACATATTCTTAATTAATTAACTTCTTCTTTCATTAAGCAATAGATCATAGATGAGGACTTCAGGATAAGTATAGAATGAGGCTTCTGGATCAACTATAAAGTATCAACTTGGGATAACTGGTTATTGGGTCTGTGTCCTGAAGCTGCCTTATTCCCCCACCCCCACCAACATATGTGATCTCCAATGACAGCCATGTCCCTGCTGGATTCAGCATCATCCCCAAGGAAAATCTGACTTCTGTGGGAAAGAACTGTAATCTTTTCACATGGATAAAAGCAGGTAAAAATTAACTTTTGGGGCAATGTCGAAGGGTAAAAATTGATGTGCGTGGAATTGGAGTGGGTTGGAAAAGCATGTTATCCACCATTACCTTGACAAGGATAAGAGTTCCTGGCATGTAGAAGGACCTACACAAATATTCAAGGAATAAAGGTGAAAAATGATAACAGAGGCTAGATTGTGTTGAAAGAGATGTCCTTTTTGATTATTTGTGTTTCACCTGGAACTGTAAGAGGTAAACTAGAAGAGTGCTCTGTATGGATTATTTCATTTGACATTGTCTATTTTGCACCGATGAGGAAACAGGTTGCCAAGAAGAAAATTTGCCAAGGGCTTTCCTCAAGACAACATAGCTAGCAGCTGCCAGACCCAGAATTCAAATACAGGTTTGAACTGATATTTTTTCCTGATATTCTTATACCATGGTAACGCCTCACCACTTACATGGGTCCTGTAGATAAAATGCCTTTATGTGTGAACACCGTTTTCTGCCTGATATTATGCATAAATATTGAAAGAGAAGGCATGAGGGAATGGATATTAGCACATGAGGAGGAAAGAAGGCATCCTTCTAGGTAAAAATAGCAAATAACTAGTTCTCCCCTATATAGCTCACCAGAAAGGAAACACCTCCACACCCTGATACAAAGCTCTTTGGGGGTAACACTGCACTTGCCACATCTCCCAGGTCTCTACAGGAAGAACTGCAAAGAGCAGACGAGGATTGATTGCCCATTAGTGAAAGCCATGCTACTTAAATTGTTCTCAAATGTCTTTAGTTCTTAATGGAAATTTTAATAAATCCGAGGACTTGTGGAAGCATATTGAATACAACAATACTGGGGGGGGTTAGAGAACAGACACAGTCGTGATCTGGATTCACCTTTTGCACACCTTTTCCAGTTAGTCACGCCTTTACCCGTGCATTTGAGTTTTCCTGAGGCATTTATGTGTCCTACAGAAGAGTCCATTGGTTCTTTCCTTTACTTCATGGGAAGCCCCAGTCAGGGGTGATCTTCAAAATATTTATCAATTCTTTATCGATATTTACCAATACCACTGGATCCAGTTGGAACAGATCACAGCTATGAACACCCAATACCACTGTACCAGCTTACTTACTACGTATCAGCTTTTCCTGAACTTAGATTCAGATCAATGTTTCCCTCACTTATGGGATGAAGATTAATCAAAGTGTAATAAGATACACACACACACACACACACACACACACACACACACACACACGCTCACCAGCCTGAACAAATACCTGAATTTTGTCCTTCAAATGAAGTAATCACCTCTAGAGGATAATACAGTTATTTAATGTGCCATCATTGCCCAAAACACACTTAAAACTCCTCTTGGAATTGCCTTCAGGGTCAGTTTATGAACCACAAAAGACAATTTTTCTTTCTTTTTTATAGTCACACATCTTTTTTGACAAATTCCTAATACCTACCTTCATTACCCTTAATCAGAAATGGCTCTAAATCACTTCCAGCTATTTCCAAAAATCAACCCAAATTTCAAAAGACAAAATGTGTCCCAGTTAAGTCCCAATATGCAAACAAATGTGACACAAGCTATGGAAGAAACTTTAAAAGAGAGTAAAATATTTTTCATGTAAAATTCGGTTGCTTTTTTAAAAAATACATATAGTAAAAGTCCCATAAGAAAAGGTACAGTCTATTATTGCTCAACCTTGAGTTGATGTGCCTCCCCACATTCTCATCCACAGGAAACAGTCTGCCCCATAGCCCCTCTTACTCAGGCTGCCATGTTTTGGACCATGTGACTGGACTACCCAAACTCCATCTTTCATTTACAGATCATTGGACCAGTGGTGTACGCCTGATTCAAGATAACCAATCTGCAAGCCGGCCAATACCTGTGGCCTGGATCAAAAAGACAAGCTGGGCTAATCAGAATCTCAATTTTGAGATATGAATTAAGAAAGATAAAAAATATATGTTAAGCACTATGGACACTGAAATTGAAAAGTCGTAATATGATAGGAGGAAGTAAGGATAAGCAGAGAGAAGGCCACGACTGCCAAGTATAAATCAAAGTTATAAAGGAATGGGAATATGGTAAGCAGGAGAAACAGGACAATGGACACAGGAGACTGGAGTAGACGGCCAAAGAGAATTGGTTATGGTTTGGGAGACCACAGAGAACACTTCTATGTTGTCTTCCCATCATTGATTCTCTCCTCAGCAACCCCGATTTTCAATTTGGGCAGCTATGGGATTCTGAGCATGTGACTCTACCCATGCTACCAGAGGGAAGCAGTGACCCAGGCGAGGCCAACAGGCACTTATTTCAATGGTTATAGTGATTGGCTTAGGGGTAGGAATGTGGTCCAAGCAATTACGGTGCATATCAGGACTTTTGTGTTGAATGCTAGAAAAGATATCCTCTCTCTCTTTTTATCTAGAAATAAGAAAAATGTTTTTCTGAGAGCTATTGGTAACCATTTTGAAATAATTGGTCAACCTTAAAATAGAGCTGACACCATGGAAAGAACAACAGAGACACTGAATAAAAAGATACTGGGCCTTTGGTGGTATTTTGGAGCTTCTAGATTAAGACTCATCTGAAGCTATAGATCTGCCCTCTATTTTTTTTTTTAACTGAAACCACTCAGTCCTTGTTATTGTTTAAGTCAGTTTAATTGACTTTTTCTTATTTGCAAAAAAACAAACAAAAAAACCGCATGTTGACACAGAGAATAGACAAAAACCTGTCTCCAGAAACTCTTCAATTCCTAAAATTTCAGTTTAAATTCTAGTTTATGTTTATCCTCCAGAATAAACCCTCTTCTAAAAGCTAACCTAAGTGCTTTTTTAACCCCAAGAACCAATCTAGATGAATAATGTGATCGATAAGCGATTATAAAAGATTACTTTTATGTTTCTAGATGGGTTCTATTCTGATACCAAGCATCTTACATCTCTCATTTTAATCCAGAATCCAACAATCTGAATGTCCTTTACTTTAGTAATTAGCTGTGTTTTTTCACTATTTAAAATGGAATATCCTATAGATAATGATATTAGAGAATTTAAAACGACAAGTTCCCAGTGAATTTATTTATTAAATCCCCCAAATAAATTATAAATATTTTAAATAGTAAGTAGCACTCATTAAACAAAATTACTCAATACAAAAGGATGTAAAGACAAAAGTGAAATTCACTCCCCAGACCCTCCATACCTACTTCCCAGGATTCACTGTAAAGGTTAGTTTGTATTCTGCTAGATCCTTTGTCAATATGCACATATAAATTTTGAAATGACAATAGAAAGAGACTGTGCATGCTGCTTTCTTCAACTTGTTTTTTTTTTTTTTTTTACTCAGCAGTATATTATGGGCATCTTGTCACATTATTCCCATTCATTTTCATGGCTGCATTCTATTCTGTGGCAGTGCCATATTTATTTAACTTTTCTCCTTTTGATGAATATTAGGGTTGTCTCCAATTTTGTTGGTGATACAAGTAATACTATAATGAGCATCTTGTACACATTTTCTTATATATTTGTACAAATACTTCTGGCAGAAAAATTGTTTGGAGGGTTCAAAACTTGTCAGTTCAAAAGCAGTGAAAGGCCAGTATAAATTACTATATAAAAAAAATTTTAGTACATATAAATGTACTAAAATTATATAATATTGTACAGCAACTATACTTTAATAAAAATCACAATTAAAATATTTTTAATTTTTAAATTTTGATATATCTGTCTAGTTGCACTCCAAAACAGTGTAGCCACTCTCACCAGCAGCATGTGAGAATGTTCCCTTTGTTGCATTCTCACCAATATGAATATCATCAATGTATTCATTTATTCTTCACCGTTAGATTTCAATCTTAAGCTGTAATAATAAGAGCAACATCTTGAAGTGTAGGGAAAATATCATAACAAATATGACAGTATTAACCAAAAAATTTTTTTCATGAAGTAGGAGATATTTAATAGTTTTCTAGGGATTTTGGACAAAATGTCAGTAATATTAATAAAAAGTCAGTTCCAGATACTCAAGGATGCCATAATAAAAATTAGATAAATAATGTTAAAATGAGGTCTAGCTTTAGAACAGACACTTGTCATTCCCTCTATAGATTAGTGAGACCCTGGACCCTACTGCCAACCTAAAACCAAAAGATATTTATTTTAAATTCTACTTCCTTCTCTTGAAAAGTTTGGGGGAGGGGATCCAGCAGAAAAATAAAATTTGCATGTAGATAATTCTTTCAAAAGTAAGTATTCTAATTAAGGTAAAAAAAATCAATATCAAATGAAGCAAATATTTATTGGAAGCATTTTAGAAGGACAAAGCACTATGATAGGTGTTCCAGATTGGGAGCATCTTGTAGTTCACCAACTCTCAAGGCAACAGTGAGGATCAAAAGGATATCAAAAAGATATTATATTGCCTCTAAGTAAGGATTTATACTGATTATTTAACTCCAGTGCCTTCAATTTGTAAATTAAATGACTAACTGTGAATAGATTCACTCTTGAAATCTTTGTAGAGTTTCTTCCCCACCCCCAGCTCCCGACAACTGGGGAATCCTGGTATTTGGTGGAGGGGGCAATTGGGAGGCAGAGGCTTATCTAATGCTGTAATTTGATAAAGTAGCCAGAAGCTACAGCACTAACATACCACTTTCTCTCAGTACCTACCCAGCCTGTCTTTCTTAATCATCTCCTCCTGCTAAAAGGTTTGAAGCCAATCTTCTTGTCTTAAGAATACAATATGTCAGAACATCACCAATTTACTTGTCTTCCTTGATGCCCTGGCTTGAAAGACCTGAATCCCATCAAAATTAGCTGTTTATTGGAGACACCTGGGTGGTACTATTTCCATTAAACAAAGGAAGATATTTTCACTAGAGTTTAGAAACCAGAAGAAATGCTGAACTAGAAACTACAGGATCCAACAATGGTATACAAATCTCGGTGGAAAAACCACCCTGGAATATCCCTGCTTGTTTTTGACTCCAAAAGCTCATTTTATCTCTTTTCTCACTTAGAGGATACAACATTTTTTGTATCTACAACACGTAGAATATAACTTGCTGAGGTTCTTAGCCTGTATGGTATGAACCTAACTTGTATATGCTGGTGGCAACTCCTTGAGATTGCTGTAGAATGTGGCTGTCTTAAACAGAAGCCAAAAGTAAACCCCCTAAATCCTTTCAGTGACCCTGATTATCTTATATTTCACATATAGTTCATTTTATAGAGGTGCTAACCAAAAATCTAAACTCTCCTTTTCATGTTTAAATTGTAACTTTACATAGATAAGAGTAAATTAGTCTTAAAGCTCTAGTAATATTAGTTACATTCTTATTTCTCAAAACTTGAGTATCAAAAAAGAGACTGTCCTATTTTTATTTGAATCTCAAGTGTGTAGCTTCATCTTTGCCTCTTTATAAAAGTACAGAAAAATATCTAATGGAGAATATGATGGAACAATTCAAATTCGAATGAGACAATCCTGGCTTGGCAATATAGAAGGAAATAAAGAAAGGATTTGCATGGTAAAGTTGGTTTTGGAGTCCCATATCCTTTCTGATGGCAAAGAGTAAGAGTGCTATTGAAACAACAGCCTGAACTACCGGTGGGGAAAGTCTCTCTGGCTATTCCACTTCCCTTACCCAGCAACCCATTCCCACTCCCTACTCAAACCACCCAATCCTCTGCACATAGGCAGACTTCAGTGAGGAAGATATTTCAAGCTAAAATAAAACCAGAGTTCAGGGTAATATGAGGGAACCAAGGGAGACGTGTCATCCACAAAAACATGGCTTAGATGAAAGCGTATTTGAACCAGTGGAACAGCTATGAAGAAAGATGAATGAAGATATGTTCCTTTATTCTATTAAATCAGCAAGTCCAGAAATGTGGAGACTTGTTTATGTGCTAAACACTGTCATGTGCAGTGCTGAAGAATGTTTATTTCCTAGATAACCTATCATCTTGCTATGTGTTGTATATGGCAATACAGTGAAATCTTGAAATAGGTGAAATTTGAGTCCTTCAAAGAAAATAAGTAAAATCAAAGTTAACAGAATTATTACTATTGATAAGACACAACTTTCTTTGTTCTATTAAGGCACTTTAATGATAGTTTCATACCAGTTTTCAAAATATTAGTAGACTTTCCTCACTAATCATTTTAGCCATTTGAGAATTTTTTTTTTTTAAGTTCTTTCCTAAGCAATATTTTGAAGGCCCTGGAATTTGAATTCAATATGGTTTTTGGATTTTATCTGTTGTGGAAAAAAAAAAACAGCTTAGACTTTGTTTGAAGCTACATCCAAATTTTGAGGATTTCCCAAATTATCTGAACTTTGAAGCCATGGAAATATAGCAGAATCCAACTTTCTTGCAAGATTTTCCATATTTTCTGTTTGAAGTGATGGTTTTGGGGATAGAAGAGGAGAGTAGATTTATTGTATGGTGTCTGAGCTCACAGAACTTTTGTGCTGTAATAGTCTTGTTTTCTGTCTTTGATGAAAACAAGGTCTCTATTTTTCCAGTTTTTAAAATATTATGTTTATGCAACTTGTTTGTTTTTCAGAAATGCTGACAGTGAGATCTGGGAGAGGCATGTGGATCATGATCTAGCGGGTCTGATTTGTTTCTCTATCCACTTAATCACACCTTGCCCAAAACCTCCAAAACTTGACACCCTGCTTAAGCAACTGATGCCACTGGGCTTAGAACAATCTCTTCTTTTGCTTTATTTCCTCCAACGAAGGCATTTAGAACAAATTTTACTCTCCCAAACTTGCCCTCTCCTAGAAAATAAATAATAAAATACACCCAAGGCAAGGGGCGGGAGGGGAGGAGAGTAAATGAAACATTCAATGCAGAGTTTTAGTGAAAAATCCTTGTGGTATTTTGCTTTTGAAATGTGTTTAGCACAGACTTTAAGGATTGGCAATTTGTTTAAAGAAATGGGTAAAATATTTAAAATCACCACTTTATTTAAACTATTGTACCTCCTTCAGTAAACATTCAGTACATAATTGAACCCTGTATGAACTTGTGCTTTTGCTGGTTAAATAGAATCTAAGCTCAAAATGAAAGGGGGCTGCTATTGAAAAAGGGACAAAAAACTTACATGTGCATTTTTTTGGCCCACACACAAGCACTCCCCCCGCCCCCGCAAAATATCATGTGAGTGAGATCCTTTATTAAGATGCTCCTAGTTTCCCCCCTCCACCCCCTTGGCCTCAAAGTGTTAAACTGAAAGCAAGCCGTTAACAGAAATGAGTAATTATTGAAGCTCTAGCAGGCAGCTTTCATTGAAGTTGATTACAGCAGCCATATAATCACTTTTAGGATGCTGTAATCACAGTAGCAGGGAATGCTTCACTTGGTTCTTATTGTTTTCGCTCAGGGTGGAGGTAGGGGGCCTGCAAGAAGCCCGTTTTACCACCTCGGTACAATTTCTGCTGCAAAAGAAATCTACACAGCCCTGAATGGAGTTGAGAATCATTTATTCTTTCTTTATTAGCATTTTCTCCTCCCAGACACAAGATCTGTTGGAGTCAGGAAATTGCTGTTATTCAATATGCAAGCCAGAGGTTGTAATGACCGCTTGGAAGGCTAAGACGGCTAAGACCAACAATTATAGCCCTTAATGAATAGGGGTAATCTAGTTGAGACTAAACACTAGTAGCAACTCTGGGCTGTCTCTAGTTAAATTAAAAGAACAGCAATGCAAAGGAAGTTAACAAGAATTAATTAGTTAGATCGAACTGAAAACCTACTCATTAGAGATGTTATAGGCAAAGTAAAAGCCTATCTTCAGTGCAATTAGGTAGACAAATGAATTGTACAGCTGACTGACTCACACCTGCTAACAGCTAAGGGCTATAGCGCTATGTATGGGATCCACTTTTTTCCAGTTCATGCATACTTGCATAGTTTAATGGATCTTACATTCTCAAATTAGCCTCCATTCCTTCAGACTTTTACTTGGATGTTTGATCTAAATATGGGCAGTTTCACTGTGGCAGGGATTTAACAAGCACTGACTGAAGAGGGCAAAGGATGTGTTTGGAACCTCCCAGAGAGGGGTTGTCTTGCCTAAAAAGCCCCGCGCAGGTTCTCCTGACCACTTATCAAAGAAAGGAAGTGCATCTTAAAGGGTGTCAGTTTCCAGATAGGCCTGTAGGCTAATTATTCGATCTTAAATCATTAAAAGAAAGTCTGTGGTACCTGCCGGTTGGAAGCAAATAAATATTAAAAATAGGAAAGTAACTCTAGAAAGATTTATAACGCAGTTGTCATTTTTAATGACACGGAGGGTTAGGAGTTATGCACGACGGGGGCGGGGAGACACCAGGGCAAAGATGTCTGCTTTGCTTTTGGAGAGGGGGGTGTACAACAGATAAGGAAAGGAGAAACCCTAGAAATCTTAAGCTGAGCCCTTTCTGGGAGTTGTTATCATAATTATACACTCTGGTATTTTTTCCAGATGTTTCTCTGGTCTTTTTCTACCTATTGCCTTTTGGCTTCCTTGCTTTCTTGTACAAAGTCCCTGAAAGCTTTCACGGCCTGATATATTTGTTCCTGCACTCTAGTTCGGGATGGACATTTAGTTAAAGTAGGAGGAGTAGGCAAAGGAATTCTGGAAGTGGATTCATCTGCTTATATTTATGAGTCGGGTGACAGGCGAGGGGTAACTCGGTTCATCCTGGAATGGTGTCCTAGGACAGCGATCAGAAGTCAGAAGTTTATTTTCCAGTACTGCCCCAGTGTCTCAGGATGAACTTGGAATAACCTCTTCGTGGCCCATATTTTTGCCTTTTTAATAAGGGTGATCACCAAGGTTTCCAAAATTTATGGATCAGTCACAGGGGGAAAATTTCCACTAGTCCCCCTCTCACCACCTCTGAATCACCTCTGCAATACCAGCCACACTGCTCTCTGCTGTGGCACCATGGCATTGGTCTGGTACCAGTCTCCCTTTCAATTTTCTTTCTTGTCAGTAGGGCCGGAGGACAGACCAGGCAAGTGGGAATCCAGACTACTTCTCAACCCCACTTTTCTCTCTACTTTAGTCCCCCCTAGGATGCCCCCTACTGGTGTGATGGAGGATGGGGCATCTAGACAGGCTCTTAGGAGGCAAGTGTTTAGCAATAGTTGAAAGTCCTGGTGGTGGCTTTTAATCACCTTCTGATAAGGGTGGGTCCAGTTAGACTCACTCCTTTGAGTCTCTGGAATGGGAGGGTCGTGAGTGCATGAGTTGCAGCCTTCCCTTGGCATTATTTTGTGTTAATAGCAGTCACAAAACCCAGTGTAACTCAAGTGCCCTCCCGGGCCGCCATAACCTCTAAAGCTCCCAAGTGAAAGCCATTGAGCAAAAGCTTCTTTGACATTTTAGCCTCTTCTGCTAATACACAATAAGCACGCAAGTAATTAGAGACTAGTTTAGTTTATTTAACACAGCTCCTCCTCACTCTGAGCCAAAGAAAGCCCTTATGATGCTGCCCAATTATGGGTCAGAAATAAATGACTTAGGCAACAATGTGGGGGAAAGGCTGCAGAGAGACAAAGAAAAGAAATGTCCTCTTCAACTACGAGCCAAGAGAACAAACCATGAACATGCTTAGAGTGTCAGAATACAAAGCCAGCTTGGACATTTTCCCAGTCTTGTGTGAGAGCTGGGCGGCCAGGGCGAGACAGTTGAAAGCTTTTGGGGGTCTCACCCCACAGGGAACCTGGAGACTCATGGGAGAATCCCCTGAGGACAGGAGTGACATTGTTAGGAGCCGCACCAGTGACTCTTTGTCCTGTCACGTCATTCCCCTTTCTTCCAGCTGTTGGACTTCTGACAGCATTGGCCTTTTCTATAGGGTTCGTTCACTTCAACTTTTTTAGATCTTAAGTTAACGCACTCATGAGCAATTTCCATCCCTCAAAGCAGTCCCAGCGAGAACTCTGATCCAGCTGTTGGCCTGACAACAAGCTTCCATTTCCAAGCCTGTCAGGCCACTCACATTTCTATCTACCTAGATGGAGGGACTCTCACTTCTGTTTTACTGATGGAACTAGTACTAGTTTCCTAGGGCTGCAGTAAGAGCCAGTCCTGGAGGCTACAAAGTCCAGAGGCTCTAGACTGAAGGCTGAAGACTCTTCCCTTGCCTCTTCCAGTTTCCATTGGCTCCTGACATTCCTTGGCTTGTGGCCACATGGCTCTAATCTCTACTTCCACTTTCACATGACCTTCTATGTTTCTCCATGTCTCAAATCTCCCTCTCCCTTCTCTTAGAAAGACACTGGTCATTGGATTGAGGGCCCACCTTAAGTCCAGGATGATCTCATTTTGAGATCCTTACCTTAATTATATCTACAGTTGTATCCTTAGTCCACATAAGCTCACATCCTGAGGTTCCAGGGAGACATATTCTTTGAGAGCCCCAATTCAACCCGCTACAGGACTATCATTGATGATGCTGGTTCGTTAAAACCTCACTTCATAAAGTGTATTCTGTGGAACACTAGTCCCTTGAGATTCTTTGAACAACACCTCACCTCACCCCCGCCAAAAAAAAAAAGGAGGTAAGATGTTCTGTTGTCAAGTAAGTTTGGAAAAGCTGCATTCCCTCTTGAAGCGTCACAAATCACAGAAGCTCATTAAAGGTTTGCCAGGTCCTGCAATTAGGAAGCTGTTTAACTTTGTCAAAGTCATTGTTTCCCCAAACTTAACTGACCACAAAGAGCTTCTTCTTTTTTTTCTTTTAAATAACACGTTGTTAACGTTCCATGGAATGTACTGAGAAATATCAGACCCACAATATTTCAGTAAATTAATATGAGCCTCCAACCTCACACCTCTATTATCTAGTCTTTCCTGAAGTTTTTCTTAGGATTCAACAGTAGCCCACGGATAGCCCCTTCTATTTCTTTTGTTTACCAAGTTGTAAGCAAGCCTATTTACAGCATGACCTCATATCACACGGATTTAGCCGGACTGTAGGACAGGTCTCCTGAAACAAAAAAAAATATTGCATCAAAACATGATCTTTTAAAGCCTTTACAAGGAGTTAGTATGGTCCAAACCCAGCATTATGAAAAAAACTCATTTCATAATTTTTCCATTTTTGTTGATCCAAGGTTTCCTCCCCTTTGGTGTTTAAGCTTTGCGATATCTGGCACCCTTTTACTCAAAATAGCATTACATGTCAAGGGAGTAAAATTCTGATCCTGAGTGTACCAATAAAGACCTGAAAAGCTTTATGCAAATCACTTAATTTTACAGTGAAGCCTCAATTCCTCAGTCTGAAAAATGGGTTTATTTTAGTCTAATAACCTCATGGAATTATTTTAAAGATCACATTTGAAAATAGATATGTAAACATTTTACCAGCTTTAAAAAAAAACACCTTAAGTTTTTTACTTGTTGTTATTAAATAGCTTTTGGAAAGGAAATTGGGAATGACTGCTCTTTGTGAAAGAATTAAGACAGAACCTATTAAAATACAGTGCTGTGGTTGAGAGTCTGCCTGCCGATGCAGGGGACACGGGTTCGTGCCCCGGTCCGGGAAGATCCCGCGTGCCGCGGAGCGGCTGGGCCCGTGAGCCATGGCCGCTGAGCCTGTGCGTCCGGAGCCTGTGCTCCACAACGGGAGAGGCCACAACAGTGAGAGGCCCACGTGCCGCAAAAAAAAAAAAAAAAAAAGAAAGAAAAAAAAAAAAAAATAGTAAAATACAGTGCTCACGTGTAAATTATACTTGAGCCAGTGAGGCCCATGTATCCTGAAACGAAGGAAAGAGGGAAGGAAGGAAGGATGGAAGGAAAGAAGGAAAGAAGGAAGAGAGGGAGGGAGGGAGGGAGGGAGTCCACCTAGGGCCGGCTTCTGGACAGACAATCTGTGCAGTCACACAGGTCCCATACCTAGAAGGCCCCCACGTTGGTTTAATACTCTGCTCTCACCATCTTGAAATTCTTAATAATTTTTGAGCAAGGGGCCCTGCGTTTTCACTTTGCACTAGGCCCTCCAAATTATGTAGCCTGTCCTAGACCCACCCTTCCTTTCCCTTAACCTGGTAAGAAAGCTATTGAGAGACCCCTCTCCAGCTGAAATCAGACAACATTCCAACTAAATCGATCTTACAATTTCATTTCTGCAAGTAAAGGTTACCATTAAGGAACCTCATTCCAGTTCACCAAACACTAAAAACCAATCTTTGGACCTGCTCCAAGTCCTGAGTCCCTTCATATTTTAAGTTTACGCAGTTTGAAAAAACCCAGGCCACAAAGCCAGCTAGAACATTTTAAATTCTGGGTGTGGCCCAAGTGTTATTTTTAAGCCATTAAATGAGTCCTTTCAAAATTTGAACTCTCACAAAGTTACTCCTGTGCTGAAAGCTTTTTTAATGATCAGAAAATGGCAATTTGCAATAAAAATGTTGACACAGGCGCACTCCGGGGGCAGGGTTTCTCTGCTCTGAGCATAGCACGTGGCAATATGGTACTGCGGGCAGCAACACATAACTGACAAGAAGCAGAGTCTGACCAGGCATGGAGGTCAGAGTTTGAGAGTTTGTGAAGCTGGGATGGATTCTATCACTGGACTTTGGTACACATTCTTGCCAATTGTGTTGGCCTGTACTGCTGCATATTTATAATAACCAGGTATATTCAGATTTTACTTGTTTTACTGTATTCACTTCAAGGTGTTAAAGAGAATGGCATTGTCTCTGTAACTTCTGCTGCTCAGAGAAAGATAAAGTTTAAGAAAGGATACTGAGTGAATTGGCGTTGAGGTCCAGAAATTGTCATTTATTTGGATAGTAGAGGTTATTGAGTTGTTTTTAGGGACCACTGAGTTCTCTCTCTTTCATTCTCCCTCTCTCAGTCTTGTTCCTTTCGATTGTTTTAATATCTTGGAAATTTGGACATCACTTTAATATATCTTTATGATTTTCCTCTCTCAGATTCAGAAGGCAAGTGCTGTGTGCTTTTTCCCCATCTTCAACTTTGCACGGAATTGAAATGGTGTTGGTGCACTCCTTTACCGGCAACAAAAATAGCTTAATTTATGTGGCCCTGTGTGTTGCCAAGCCAGCTCAGTTTGCACCCTGTCCACATCACTGATGATGGCACATCTCACAACAATACTTGTTACTAGTGGAGACTGATTCAACAGATGGAGTCCAAAACAGTGTTTACACAAGTTCTATAAAAATAGTGGTTTTTACAACACATTGGCAATTTTATGGTAGATTGAAGAAGAAAAAAGAACCTACTTATCATTTAGATTAGCTTTTCCCATAAGATTGTGAAAATGTTAAGAGAGATTAATCTCAGACCAAAAAAGAAAAAAGGAAAGAAAGAAATACCTGGTATGGTAAGAAGAAGTGAATATTAAAAGAGAGGAGAATCTCTCAGATAGATACAGAAGACTGAATGAGAAACGTTGGTTTAACCAAACTATGTACCATTGCCAGTAAAATCATAATACTTCTTAGGTATCATGACACCCTTCCATCCATCAGAATTAAATAAGAATTATCATCACCATCAGACTTTGGAGGCACATGGAAGCTTCACTGTGGGTCAGACCACACTGTGTCTCAGAAGCTAAGTGAGGTCTACACATAACCACAAAAATCCTAGAATTTTAACATTAAGGAACCTTTAGCGGTCATCTAGTCCAGCCCTATCCAATAGAACTTTCTACAATGCTGGATATGGTCCAAATCTATGCTGTCCGTTATGATTGCTATTAGCCACCTGTGGTTAGTAGGCATGAGAAATGGGACTGGCAACCAAGGAATTATATTTTTCATTTAATTTCATTTAAATTAATTTAAGTTTAAATGGTCACACATGGCTAGCAGCTACCACAGTCACTAACCCAGCATGGTTCAGCCCCTCTGGTTTACAGACAGGAATCGAATCTAGAGAGGTTCAGGGCCTCATGCAAGGTCCCACATCAACTTAGTGAGGACCCATCACCATCAGAGCAAGGGGGCTGCCTCCCAGGCAGCTGCTCCGTTTGCTCGGTGCTGGTGCCCAGTTCCTGGTCCCCAACAAAGCCCAGAGTTGCTCAAAGTGAAGTGAAAAAGACCAGGGCAACATCTTATGTCTTTCATACAGCTCAATAGACTCAAGTTTTAACTTTTTATAGATTTTCATTGATGTTATAGTTTTTCATGCTATTATATACAAATCCCATATTTAATTTTAAAACTATTGAAGAGATAAGTTAAAAATTGACAAACCTATGTTGTCTTCCAATTTGTTTTATTTTTTAAGTTTTACTGGTCTCTGAAGTCTAGTTCCAGAGTCTTAGAACCAGGTATTAAACCCCAGGTAGGCAGTGCACCAGAGTCAGGTGTAACCTCTAATTATGTCATAATTTCTCAGAAAGCAATAATTTCTTATACCTCTTTTGAAACCTCCACAATGTATACAAACTTGCTAGACACATAATAGGCATTGAGTAATTCCTCACTGGACAGAATTAGATTTTAAAAATGACGCCCTCTCTCATAAGGCAAACATGCAAGTTATCTAAGCAGAGTATTATTTTAAGTGATTGTCAGTCATTTACACAAACTGATTTTACCATAAGGAGTACTTTAAATAGATGGCATTTTCTAATTCATAAAACCCTTTCACCCACATTCTCTCCTTTAATCCTAACAATATTATGAGACATAAGATAGAAGACCACTACAATTCTCATGTTGCAGTCAGAAACCAGATGCAGAAAGGTGAAGTATTTGTTCAAGGGTCCACAAGTAGGTGTGGAGCCAGGACTGCGGTAATGCCCTGAACTCTGTGGCCAGTTATCTTTCTGACCCATCTCAGAAAGAGAGTGAGGAGATGAAAGCTGGGGATAGGGCAGCAACGCAATCTCAGTAAACTCAAATTTAACGACCACATTTATAGAGCACCTTCTGTGTCCAGGTTCCAGATAGTGTAGGGAACACAAAGATAAATGATTCAGAGCCCCAGCTCTCAAAGAAGTTTACCTGAGAAGCAGGCACTGCAGAGAGAAGACAGACCGGTGAGTTCAGATGGCGGGGGTGGGAGGAATGGGTACAGGCGTTCAGAGCCTCAAGTGCCATCCCAAGAGGAAAAGCCAAAGTGATGGGGAGGGAAGTGGGCCCGATGTGCCCAAGGAAGCAGGAAGCCATTGAATTTGTTTTTTTCCCAGCTTTTTGGAAATATAATTGACATACAACACTGTACGTTTAAGGAATACAACGTGATGATTTGATGCACGTATATATCGCAAAACGATTACCACAAAAAGATTAGTTAGCACATCTATTACCTCACACAGCTGCCATTGTGTGTGATGAGAACTTTTAAGATTTAACCCCTTATCAACTCTCAAGTACACAATACAGTATTGTTAACTCTAATCACCATGCTGTGCATCAGATCCCCAGAACTTAATTATCCTGTAACTGCTAGTTTCTACCCTTTGACAAAAATCTCCGCATTTCCCCCAGGCCTCACCTCTACCACCAAGCTACTCTGTTTCTATGAGTTTGACCTTTCTAGACTCTACATGTACTTGAGGTCATACGCTATTTGTCTTTCTCTGACTGACTTATTTCATTTAGCATAACGCATTCAAAGTTCATCCATCTTGCTGCACGTGGCAGATTTCCTTCTTTCTTGTGGCTGAATAATATTCCATTGTGTGTGTGTGTGTGTGTGTGTGTGTGTGTGTGTGTGTAGATATAGATATAGATGATATAGATATAGATATGTCACATCTTCTTTATCCATTCATCCATCAATGGACTCAGGTTGTTTCCATGTCTTGGTGATTGTAAATAATACTGCAGCGAACATGGGGTTGTAGATATCTCTTCAAATAGTGGTTTCACTTCTTTCACAGATATACCCAGAAGTGAGATTGCTGAATTATATAGTAGTTCTATTTTTAATTTTTTGAGGAATTTCCATAGGTTCCCCCACTATCTTCCACAGTGACCGTACCAATTTACATTCCTGGCATTGAATTCTTAAGCATAGGGGGTGACAGCAGAAGAGACCTAGGGCCACCTATGGAGAGTGAAGAAACAGTAAAATCAATATCTCCTCTTGCTCAGGTACTCCCTTGCTTCCCCTTCCTCAACCGTGTGGCTTACATTTATGCACGCAAACAATGGAAGCAGCCCATTTTACCTCCAGTCATTGTCTGAGTTGGAAAGTGTCTCCTTCTAGGGAGTCTGCCTTATTGGATATGGCCTTCCCTAGCTGGTAGCTGCCTCTGGGCCACACCTGCCAAAGCCAAACCCAAGAACTTCCTCCAGTCCCGGGCTGAGCAGGCTGTTTGGAATGCATTTCACAAGCTCCACCGGTGAGTTGAGGCTGGGACTGGTGTCAGGCCACAAGGAGCCCAGTTGCCACATTCCCCAAAAGAGCTGCCAATGCAGAAAGGTCTGGGAACACATGCTAAGAGAGGGTCTTGATGTGGAAGAAACAGGAATGTCAGAGACATGGCCAGTATTGAGAAGGAAGGGAGAGAAAGAGCAAGATATAAAGGTGAGGCTGCAGGGGAGGAGGTGAGGGACAGGAAACTGTAGAACGCATCACAGCGCACTCAAGAGGGCTTAAGAAACTGTTCAGGTGCTAGACGGAGTACACCCGGGTGCTGCCTCCAGGCCAGGAAGATAAAAAGCTCTCCAGAATCGCTGAGGTCTTTTGTCTTCCTGGAAGTATTTTGTAAGCGATGAGCATCATCTCTCTTAATAGCCAGTTTCTATGTCTTATCAAACTAATGATTGAAGAAGTGCTTCCTGGTACTAATCAAAAGCCTCCTGCTTCAGTGTTTTGTTTTCTCTGCCTTAGTCACTGGGGCATTTAGGGCCACTGATGCGTGATTAAACAGGCCCCTGCCCTAAGATTATTGGGCTCTTCCCAGCAACTTGTGACGCGTAGCCTTTGCCATGATCCATTTATTCTTTCAACAAGCACTCAGTAATTGCCTGTGATATTCAAGGCACTCCTACTCAAAGTCAATGTTAATACTTCTCTTAGGCCAGTTGTTTGGAATGTTACAAAATATGGTACAAACAGGATTATTTCTTAGACAACCAGTGTTATACAGGTGAATGACTAACAGGTCAATAGCACACACATAGAGGCTGTCCAACTTCAACAGAAGAGTCCTTTTTAGAGAGTCTGTTCTAGATTCCTTGTGACCATCTCTCTGGGTCTAGCCTGTCCCTGGACTGAGGACATCTTTCCCCAAGTTCCTTTGTGACTCTACTAGACCGTTCCTTACTCAAACCTAGTTTCCTACAAACTATACCAGGCACCTAAGGAAAAGAGAGGTGTATTTGTTTGTTCCGTTTTTCCTACCCACCAGCTCTCATTTTCTGTCTGAGCTGAGCCCCACTCTTTTCTGAAATATCCTGACTCCCCAAAGAAAATGGCATTTCTGATACCCAACTCCTACAAGAACTAATTCTCAGTTTCTATGTCTGGTCTCTATCTCCCACAGAGACACCAAAGTGTGTTTCCTTTTATCCATGGTTTCATCTAGAACCCAGAGCCAGTGTGTCCCGTGATGGGACCAGAGGCATCTCTCCTCTGTCCATTGCTGATCACCTCTTAGCAGCCAGATCTGGTCAGTTTATAATGGTTCATTCATTCATTCAAAAACACTTATTGATTACCTACTCTGTATCAGACACTATAGATTCTAGGGCCATAAAAGAAGGAAGGTGGTGGCAGAGGGGGAGAGAAATAGTGAGCCCTTGTGCTCTAGGAATTTACAGTTCAGTGAAAGACAGAGACAAATGCATAGATATTTATAATACAATATAATTAGTACAGATAAGAGAAAACACCTTTTGCCAAACAAGCATGGAGAGCATCCAACCCACACTCAGACCCCACACGAGAGATACAAATGAGAGGCTTATGGGGTTAAAATTTCAATATTAATAGAGCCTTTTCACCCTACAGTATTTTTTTTAATGTAGCTATTTTCTTCCTCTTGAGTTAGGGCCGTAGCACATCATGTATGCACCAAAATGGTCATACTTATTGGTAAATCACCACTTCCCTGAATCCCCAGTGCCTCTCCTGCCCCGACTCACTGTCCTCTTCCCAAGGCACCATTGCTCCTTCACTCCATAAGCTGGTGCCTGGCATGGTGGGGACTGCAGATCCTGCTTCATACTGGGTGTTCAACATGCTCAGTGTCACCCTTGTGCTGTCATATTTATCTCTCTCCTCTGCATCTTTCTGCACAAGTGACAAAGATGACACTGAGAATAGACTGACGGAGAGATAGAAGCAATATTTGCTTATGAATTTTAGGGTAAATTTAAATTTGTGTTACAAATTCTCTATTTTTACAACATACAGATTTCACGTTGGGGTCGATGTTCTAATATTTGAAGGGTTGGTGATCTCCAAATAGTGCATAATATCTGATTTGCTAAACCTTTCTCTGCCTAACCCAAACACATCCAGTGAGCCTACTATGGTACAAAAGGAATCCAATCCATGTTTGTAAGTCTAGTTTCAGCAACAGCTAGAGATGGAAATGAGAGGAATTTGGTTGAGGGATTTGTATTGTTGCCTTAACAAGGAACAAGTTGCAAGTTGACCCTGTTTGCCGTTTTTCTACAGGATCCTCTGAGAAGTTGGTTAGGGCTGCTTCAGGCCTGCTACCACTTAAACCCAGAATGTACATGGAGGAAAATTTCAAGGTGGGAAAATTAAGCCCTCAAAATACAAATCTATATCTGATTTAAAAACCTTTTAGAATTAGTGTACCTGGTCCTAAGACCCTGCCTGAGTCCACAGGTATAGAACCTCCTGAAGAAGATTCCATTTTGTCTGGCCCTCCCATAAGGTCAGGTCGTCCAAGGAGTCCTGCTTGGCTCTCCTAATGGTGGTTCTCAAACTTCAGTGTGGATCAGAATCACCTGGAAGGCTTGTTAAAATACAGATTGCTGGGCCCTATACCCAGAGTTTCTGATTCAATAGGTCTGAGGTGAAGCCCAAAGAATTTCATTTCCAATATGTTCCCAGGTACAGATCCTGTTGGTCCAGGGACCACATTTTGAGAACCACTGCTTTACAAAAACCACAATACCGCTCATGGCCAATTTGCAATCCCTATCCTTTTTTTCACTGTTACACACGGAGATCCTCTGGGCTGCATAGAACTTAACTGAGTAAATCAAAGAGAAAATATAATTTGGCCGTGACACAATTACTAAAAGGTTTACAACACTATACATCTTTCCAACAGCTGTATTCTGTAACCCCTTCCTGATGGATGGATTTGAAAAATTCCATAAACATTCTTAAAGCCTTAGTGTTCCCCAACATTTGCATGGGGCTTCCCATCCCATGCTTCATCATGGTCACTCAGGCCTAAACCATCACTTCCCCAACTGCTCTCACAAGAGGAGCATAAATATCGCAGGAGACTAACTCAGAACTTCTCTGTCAACAACAGACTTTTGAATGAGAAGAAAACTGAGAGAAGCAAAGTAACACATCTCTTTGGGGTGGATGTCCTCATTCCCTTTAAGCCCAGAATAATTTTTTTTCAGCCTGGGGCTTATGAAAATCTGCTTATTTGCATGATTTTATTGGGCAAGTTTTTAAAACACATCCTTTCCTGACAAAGCCACCCTTTTGTCCTCCTTCTTTCATCTTTTAAGTGCTTGCTCTGTCAGTAAAATTAAAAATACTTGACAAGCTTTATACGTTCACTGGCTTAAAGGGCTGGAGGCACAAATATTTGACTTCAGCATGTGCTTGTTTATTAACTATAGGTTAATTTTTATTTGAATCACGATCTCTCTATCTGCCTACACAACCACAAACATGTACATTCATTGTTATCACTGTTTGCATCAGAGAGCTATTAATCAATCATTAAAAGTTGCTTCATACCATGGACAGAAGATTATTCCTGTCTTATTGTTGAAAAGCTTACCTAAGCTGATGTTTTCAAAACTGAGACAGTTCATCACATTTGGCATATTTGGGGTTTTGCTTAATACACAAGCCTACCTTGTCCAAGTGAAAGTAGCAAATGACAAAGATCACACTGGGGATATACTGATGGAGAGATAGATCACCCAGAGAACGTATCTAGTTGAAAGCATCTGAATACGTTTTCAATGGTGAGAGTCAGTAGTGAAGACATGTATTTAAAAGAAGCTGGGACAGTTTCATTTTCAAATTTAGTGTTTAGACCAAGATATTTCTATTTTTAAAAATCCCCATGAATATTTTTCATTTTCTATTCTGCTGTTTGTTTATAGTCTCACAGCTTTTCAGCATCTTGGATTGTTGCAGGTGGGAGATATTTGCCAAGTTCTAACAATATGTATCATTCAACCTTCTAAGTAAGACTTATTAATTTTTTTTTTCATCCCTCTGTCTCTTCAGTAGTCTCTCTGTGCCTTAAAAATAAAATAAAGCATCTTTTTTAAAAACGTGAGCCACACGCACAGCCTCAGAGGAAGTCTTATCTAGTTGTTAGAGCGTGAACCTGGCTCTCCAGAGCCCTGGGTACAATTCTCTGCTCCACCACACACCCTGAAGTTGTCACTTATACTCTCAGCGTTCCACTTTTCCCATCAGCAAAATGAGGACAGCATTACCTCTTATAGGTGTGAATGAATCTGTGTTGGCAAAATGTTTTGAAGTTCTCTGATGAAAGCAGATAATGTGGAACCCAGTATTTGACCAGATCCATATTCCCTTGAGCCTAGCGGGAATTAAATAAATATCTACTCTCAGAGCATTGTGAAGGGGAGGCCCTGGCCTCTTATTATGATACTTATCCTGCAAAAGGAAACAGGTCCTGAAGTGTTTGTGTTGTTTTGTTTTATTTTTGTTTTTCTCCCACTAGCAAGAAAGAAAAAGCGGTAAGAGCCTAGGGTCATGATTATATACTCTCTGATCAAGATAATGAAGTGCACTGGCATATCATCTCCTGCCACTCAGTGGGAGAATTTTCAGATCTTGTCCTATGTACATTTATTAACATGGGAACATAGGTTTTTTGTAAAGAATTGGGCAGGATAAGGAAGGTCTGGAAGTGGAAAAAAATCTTATTCATTTCTCTATTGAGAATATTGGAGCTGCAAAAATAAGCTCACGAGTGAAGGAAACTGGAGAGCAAATAGTTTATTTTAAATGTATGCACACACACACACACACGCACACACCCACATCTATACCCATGGAAATAAGGGAGACAAGAAATTAGAAACAAAGAGAAGAAATCTTACTGTGAAAATCTGTTTTCTATGCCGTTTTTGGATACAGGGAAGGCAAAGACCTTCAGGAAACATTTTAATGTTAAACAACATGCCATCTATTGTCTAGAGCTGGGAATTGAAAAGACCCAACGTCGATTTCTCATTCTGTCCTCACGCATGACAGCCAGTAAGCTTCATGACCCAGTTTATCCTGCAAACCCAAGACTGTAATGATTTAATGAGCAGATATCAGTAAAAGGGGTATCTTTGTTAACCTTTGTTCCTCAAAAAATAGGCAGTGAGAAAGCAGGAATGAGGGTAAATCTTTAAAAGCATTGGTGTACAGAGGGAAAAAAAGACAAGACTTTTATCACTCATAAAAGCCCTGTAAGTTGAAGGAAAGAAAATAATAGTTCTACAGAGCATAGGTAACATACTAAATATTCATTTACATTCTCCTAATTATAGATATATCATAAAACAAAACAAAGTCAGAGAATCACAGCATTTGGATAAAACCGTAGCAATCATCTAATTTAATGCTTTAATTTTACCAATGAGAAAAAAATGAAGGCTAGAAAGTGACTTACCTAAAGTCACTCAAGTAACTAGTAGCAGATGGGAAAAAACAATTCAGATCTTATGAATCTGGGTCTACTGCTTTTTGTACTATACCACACCACCTCTTTAAAGAGAATTCCTTGTAAGAGAGTCAGAAAACATAACTACATAGTCTCAGCTCTGAAATCCTGGTGTGCCCACCAGAGAAATGTTCACCCTCATATTTTCTATGAAAGCCTTTTCATTTAAGAGTTTCAGTTATTTAATTTGATTTAACATAAACTAAGCACAGCTATCTTTAATGATAAGAATGTCCCTATCCTCCAGGGCCCAGAACTAGATGACACTTCCCATTACTCTTTGCAGTTATATATGCCCGTGTGATTGACTTCTAGCCAATGAAATGTGAGAAGTGACACATGTCAGCTCCTAACCTGCCCAGTAAAAACCTCCCACTTGCTTCCTATCCATCATATTCTTGCAGCATTCACTAGCTTGATGCAAGTGGGGACGGTGACCTTAACAAAATCATAAGTTAAAGATGGTGGAGCCACAAGATGGAAGGAGTCTGGGTCCCTGAATCCCCACATGGAGGAGAGTCACTCACTCATCACAACAGTCATTTTAGAATTCAACTTAGGAGAAAATTAACTCCTTTAAGATTAACCACTTAGATACAGGAATGTATGTGCTATATCGGCTAATGGTACCTTAACTAATATACAAACTCAAGCACCATATATTTACCCAGTTTGCAAATGCTTGTGTGGCTTTCTTCCTTCTGCAGTGGTCATGTAGCCTTCTTCATAAAACCTTGATGAAAGCCATATATATTCGACATTATCTTTTAAGAGAGCTCAGTACAACATGAAAATAATTCAATTGTTGATGGCAATGAAATACAAATCTAAATATAAGACATGGATGATTCAAATGAAAGGAGTAGAAGTTTTAGGTTGTGTAGATAGTTTTAACTCAGCTAGAGCTGCCGTATGCTTGCCTCATGCCTTGTATTTCTAATTACATTTACAAGGAAATTTGGTTGTCGAATTAGACCTTAATCTGACAATTCCAAAGTCATACAAATTAGTGGACTAAGCAAGAGCTCCTGGCATCCGGATGATTTGAAATGATGTGTGTTGCAAACAGAAACATATTGTTTGCAAATGCCCATTTGAATAAAAATCTCTATAGCTTCTACAATCAAAGATATTGCAAAGATAAGCCCAAATATAGAAATATAGAGACATATGTGTGACTTCAGACACAGGAGGGTGGATTTTTGTGACATGTGTGAATTGTCTGTTGGAAGCCTTTTTGTTTTCTTTTTCTTACTTTTATCTTCTGCCTTCCCTGTGGCAGCTCTGCTGTTGGGATATGAACAGTAGCCACGTTTTTCACTCTTTAGGCATGTTTTCTTTGGGTCCAGGGTTCGTTCTTCAGCCTTAATAACTGGGAGAAGAATTCTTAACCTAGACCGTAAAATTGTATTATTATCCTACGAGGTTAAAGGCCCTTTGTAAGTATGAGCACTTAACTTCTGACCTTAAAGAGATTTTAAATATGTAAAACTCTCGATAGGGGAGTCTGAAATCATCCTCAAATTAATCTATGCTGTATTAACAAATTGGAGTGGATATTTAGAAAGTACAGTGGCAAAATTTCAACTGTGTGGTTATTAAACCTAATTTGCCTGCTGATGGATTTATGTCCCCTGTCTCTTCGGAATCAAAAGCTTCTCCAGAGGATAAACTAAAAGAAGCTAAATAAACATCACCAGGCTGAATGGACAGCCTATTACAATTCTGTCTTTACTGAGGTATCTAGCAACAATACAAACCCTAAGAATGAAAAGTGAATCACTGTGTATTACTTCACAGAAGATTGCAATGAGTTTTCTGTGGCGTGTCCTTGTAGTTATTTTATGACAATAAGAATCACATCATACAAATATACTATGGAGAATTAGTTTTGTCTTTAGTATTTAGTGGGATACTCTGTTTGAAGACATGAGGTGAGTTCACCTAAATAGAAAAGTTGGCCCTAGGTCCAATGGATGAGAAGCTCAAGGGCTGAATATTCAGTGCTTCTGTTCAATATGTCCTAGGAAGGTGTTGAACTTCATTTAGAAAAGTCCTGACTGCTCCTAACTTTGGTCTTCTTTTGCAATGTAAGTACCTGATTACATTTTAGAGAAGAATATGGCACAAAATTCAAGCTCGTTGGGAATAGACAATTTTACTTTCTCACCTAAAGGTTTATATCCCCACCTGCCTCTCCCCCAAAAAGGTGTTTTGGAGGTCCCACTGTTTTTGAGACATACACAACCTATAAACAATTCATTTTCTTCTACAAGGGAGTCCCAAAATTGCCCAAGGTGAGAATAGCAGAAATACCATGACTACAGAGTTAAATTTTCCATAGAGAATTGTTAGTTTTTTTTAGAATTTCTCCTCTTTGTGGTTCATTGTTTATCGAATCTGCATTTAATCCATTAAAAAAATAAAAAAGCATAGCTGCATACCCTGGCTAACCAGAAAATTTATATCTGTAGATACATACTATGGAAGTTTTAAATGATTATATTTTATATTCAGTATGCTTTCTGCTTCTTAAAAACTGAATGTGTCACAAAAATACATGGCACCACGATGGTATCTTTGGTTAAGGAGCTAGACCACTGAACTGGACGGCTGCCCATGTGGACAGTTACGTGTGACTGATGAAAACACAGGTCCTAGGTATCAGAAACAAGATCGTGGATAGGAGCCATCCTGAAGGGACCCTGAAAGGATGTGTCAGAGGTGATGCTGGCTACTCTGAGGAAAATGAAGAATGCCTACTTCACTAAAATAAAATGATATTCATTCCTTGCGTCTGGAATTTATACGTAAAGAATTGTGTGGCAACTTCAACCTAGTTCTAAAGATATAGCTGTAACATCACGTGCTTTTTTCTCATTTGCTAGACATTATCAAGTTCTTCTAAATCAAATTTTCACAGCCAAGTATACCTTCAAAAATGTCTCTTAAGGAAGGACTATATTTATATATATCCTAGAAGCAAAAAACTAGAAAATCAAACTTAAAATTACATTTAAAATAGCATTAAAACCTAAAATACTTAGGAATAAATTTAACAAAAATGTGCAAGACCATTATATTGAAAATCATAAAGCATTGCTGAGAGAAACTAAAGAAGACAAATAAATAAAGAGATAGAGCATAGTTTCTGTAGACTGAATTGCATCCTCCCAAAAGTCATATGCTGAAGCCCTAACAGCCAATGTGACTGTATTTGGAAATAAGGCCTTTAGGTCATTAAGGTTAAATGATGTCATAAGGCTGGGGCTCTAATCTACTAGTGTTGATGCCTCATAAGAAAAGCTAGAGACACCAGAGTTCTCTCCCTCTGCCATGTGAGGACATAGCCATGGTAGCCGTCACCAAACCAGAAAGAGAGACTTCAGCCAACGCTTCACTCTTGGACTTTCCAGACTTCAGAACTGTGAGAAGGTACATTTCTGTTGTTGAATTGTTGAAGCCACCCAGTCTGTGGTATTTTGTATGGCAGCTCAAGCTGACTAAGACAATAGTCTTGGATTTTAAAATATTATTATCAATACTATAAATATTACTATATTGAATATTAATATTATTAAGAAGTCAATTCTCCCCGGACTCATCTAGAGTTTCAATTAAATCACAGTCAAATAAATATCTTTTCATTGGTAAGAAAAAGGTTTTTTCCAGAAATTGACAAGTTGATTCTAAAATTTACCTGATGGCAAAACTGGAAGAGACAAAGCAATCCTGAAAAAGAAGAGCAAAGTTGAAGGACTCCAATTATCTACCGATTTAAAGATTTTCTTTAAAGCTACAGCAATCAAGACAGTGTAGTATTAATGAAAGGATAGACAAAGAGGTCAATGCAACAGAATAGAGTTTTCAGAAATAGACCCACACATACTGATCAATTGAGTTTTGACAAAGGTGTTAAGGAAATTCAGTGGGAAAAGAAAAGCTTTTTCAAAAGCTAAGACAAGATTTATTCATATCCATATGAATAAATGAAATGGACACTGACAACCACCTCACACCACACACAGAGTAATTTGAGATGGATCATAGACCTAACCATGAAACCTATTGAAATCTGTAAATTTTCTAAAAGGAAATGTAGGAGAATATCTTCATGACCTTAATATCCAGAAAATACTTTTTTAGAGAGGACACAAAAAGTACTAATAATAAAAGAAAAAAATGATAAATTGGACTTCATCAAAATTAAAACATCTGCTCATTAAAAGGCACCATTAAAAACGTTATTCTCTCAATATTCTTTTCTTCCCTACTCCGTGTGTGTGTGTGTGTGTGTGTGTGTGTGTGTGTGTGTGTGTGTGTGTCTGGCAAAGGATACATCCAGCATATATAAAGAACTTTTAAAACTCAATAACAAGACAGACTATTCAATTATTAAAAAAGAGAGAAAAGGACTTAAACAGAAAAAATTCAGTAAGCACATGAAAAGGTGTTCAATATTATCAAAGAAATGCAAATTAAATCTCAATGAGATTTAATTCTTCACATCCACCACAAAGGCTAAAATAAAAAAGACTTATAACACTAAATGTTGGCAAGAATGTGGTATAACCAGAACTCTCATATATGCTGATGAGAGTATAAAATGATACAATCATTTTGGGAAAATGTTTGAGAGTTCTTATAGAGTTAAACATACACCTACCCACTAATCCCATCCCAAAGAGAATTAAAGGCATATGTTTGCAAAAAGACTCCTACATAAATGTTTATAGCTGCTTCACTCATAATAACTGAAAACCTTAAACAACCTAAATGTCATCATATAGGAGAAGAGGTAAACAATTTGTGGTATATTCATACAATATAATAGTACATAGCAATTAAGAGGAACAAACTGCTGATACATACAGTAATATGGTTGAATCACATAACCATTATGTTGACTCACAAGCGAGACACAAATAAATACATACTGTATAGTTCCATTTATATAAAGTTTAAGAACAGACCAAACTAATCTATGGTATTAGAAATCAGAACAGTGGTAACCTATGGGAATAAAGATTGGTTGGAAGAGAACACAAGAGAAATTTCTTGAGTGTTGGGAATGTTCTGTTTCTTGATATGGATGTTTGCTGTATGTGTGTATATATTTGTCAAAATTCATAGAATCGTACACTTAAGATCTGCGAATTCCAAGTCATATATATTTAATCTCAAAAGAAATATAAAAAAGAAAAAATAGTGAAGGAAAAGTACAGTAGAAAAGACCTGAGCTGCTCCAAACTTTATAAAATACCTCAGTTCCGCCCTCCAAATGTTCTCTAAGCTCACTAAATATTTCTTCTCCCCACTCCGCATCTCAGGGGTCTACTTAGTCTCCAAAAGGTGAACCAGTCTATGAAACATGAAGGTTACACTGGAAAAAAACAAAAGACCAGGAAGAGTGGAAATATTTTATTCTAACAATGATCCACCCTCGTTGCAAATATTTAACACTTTTCAGAATTAGGTGCATCTCTATCCAGGTGATGATGACTAATTATGATTAGTCATTAATATTTGTATAGTGAATTATAATTGACAGGCTGTTTCTAATATGTGAGAGTATGTATGCCTTGGTGCTATATTAAAATCTGTACCCTTCATTTGTTCATTTTCTATTCTGGTCAGTGAATGAACATTAAAAACTGACTTGCTTATCCATATACTTGTACTTAAGAATCAAATGAATGATTTCCACTTCCACTTTTACAATCACAAAAACCCATTGTGCTTCATTCCTTGGATGCTAAAACTTTAGAATCCAGTGAGTTGGAATCACACTGAATGGTTCTATACTTTAGGTTCCTTTTTGTTACTCATTTATTCATTAAACAACTATTGCATCCATCAGGAGCTATGTGCTGGGCATTTTCTTGATGTTAGAGTTTCACAGTAAATAAACCCATTCCTCACTTTCAAGGATGATCCTGTAATAGAGATTTAAATAATACAATACAAGGATGAAAGCATAAATAAAGGCTTTTCAAAATATTATGAGAGTCCAAATGAAGGAGGTGTTAACTGTGTAAGGTCTCTACTTTGAATCTCTTTGGAATAAAGTGAGGATTAAATAAACAAAAAAGTTATCCAGACTGGGATAGGGTGCCATAAAAAGCATCAGAGACCTTATATTCAAGTCACTCTTGAAGACAAGCATGATTAGCCAGGAGAAGATGTATGTAAGATGGAAAGGAGATTAGGGGGAAAAAACCTGGGCAGAAGAAAGAAGATGAGCAAAGGCATGGTAACACAAAAGACCAGGGGAGGTCCTTTCTCCAAAGGACCTACTCAGCACTGGGTAAGTAGTGACCACATGCTTCAGGGCAAGAGGAGATACTTCCAGGAAGGGAAAGGGGTCAAATCACAATGATCTTGATATACCCGGCAAAAAAAGCCTAGAAGTTATTCTGCAGACTAAGAGAAGCTGCTGCCAGTTTAAGCAGGACACTGATGTGATCAGATGAGCACTTTCAAAAGATGCCACTGGCTTCAGCATGTAACAGTGGCTCTCAGCCAAGGTGTATCTACACAGGATGTGAGTTGCATCAAAGGCAATTTTTTGTTAGTTGCAGTTAAACTGATGCAATTTTGAGTGACACGCTATTTTTATATGTATTAGAATAAAATTAAGACTATCATTCATTCACTTGTTTCTCCTTCATTCACTTTGATCACACACGCTGAGATCTTCCATGTGTCTCTCCTCAGCTGCTCTCCACCGTACTCTGTGCCCTGTGAGGCTGATTTTTGTGGACTATAGACCACGTTCATGTGCCCCCTTTCTGGCTTTCAGCTGGGTTAGGACTACAGGGGCACGAGCAGGATATTGGAATGCAAGAAGAGAGTGACATCAGGATATTTTTTTTTCCCTCCCATCCTTCTCTACTAGGTTTGTTCCCAATGCAGGTTGGTTGCATCCCTCTACTGAAGGCCGCAGGTCCTGTCACGTGGTGCCCTCACACGGCTTTCTTTCCAAGTCCCAGCCATTGTTCTGATAACTGTTCCCTCCTTTACCCACTCAGCCAGTGGGTGGTTAATATTCCCAGCTCTTACCAACCTGAGATCCCCTGTGACCTTCTGCTCCTTTTCTTAAATTTTATTCACAACTTAGTAAATAATCCCTTTAGTTAAACCTTCTTAACTTACCCAGTTTAAGTGTGCCTTCTGTTTCTCCAAGGATGCTGACTGATCCATGTACATTTCTCTCATACTCACAATGAGCCAGGAACTCTTCTCAGCCCTGAGGAACAACAACGAAGATGACAAAGTCCCTCATGTCTTGAAGCTTAAAGTGGAGGAAACATTCAATGACAAATAAACACATAAATATACTATAATGCTTAGACGTTTGTGTGCTGAAAAGAAAGGTAAAAAGAATAAGCAGTTGTCAACTACTGGGGCTGGGTTTGGGGGCTGGCTAGGAATCCTGCTTTAGATAGAGACCTAAGTCAAGCTGATGCTATTTTTTTGCACTGAGCTGAAGCTCCTCCACATTCCTAATATGCTTTCTTGATTGGGAGTGGAAAATAGAGAGAAAGGAACAGACACAAGATGTATTTAGAATGCAGTTCCAACAGAACTGGGTGATCCATGTTCATTGAAGGTTGGTTTCTAGATGGATTGTTTAATGGTGGCACTGGTAACTCATGTGGGAAGCAAATGGAAAAGCTGATTTGGTGGAGAAGATGCTAAGTTTAGTTTGGGATATAAATGCTTCTTTGATATTCTGATGAATATATCCATTTATCAGTTGAAATTATAGACATGGAGCTAAGGGGAGAAATCTGGACCAAAGGTACGAATACACATGCACCTTCAACTATGAACAGTAGGTGACTACTCGGTAGGAAAGAAGATGGTACAGAAAAAGTGTTCAAATGAGAAATGGGCCCAAACCAAATTAACATTAAATGTGTGAAGAATGAACCAGTAGAAAAGAGTGAGAAAGAATGATTTAAAATGTAAGAGGAGAAAGAGGATTGAAAAGAGTCTCTGGAAACACAGAAGAAATTTCAAGGATGTCCAAGCTGTATGGAAATCAGGTAAAGTAAGCACTGAACAGTTAAATTAAATCATTGGGAAAATTCTGGTTACACTAACCAGAGCAATTTCAACAGAAAGATGGGAAGAGAAGCTGGGTCAATTTTTACCCTAAGTGAGTGAGAATCTGAAAGAAAAATTAATGGAAATAGGTGTGCCTTTGGAGTCAGAGACCTGGATTTGAGTTCCTCTCCCACCTCTCCTCTCAGTATGTGATTTACACAAATCACTTAATCCCTGAGGGTCTACATTCCTTCCTCAGGTGGAAAACAGAAATAAGACCATTTCCCCACCCACCCAATGTATTTTTCTGAGAGTCAGATGAGTTAGGTCGGTAAAAATACACTGTTAACTATAATTTCGTGTTCCACAAGGTGAGGTATTGCTGAGCTAGTAATAGACATGGCTCTATTGCATCCATGCAATGAGTGATTTCCAGAAAAGTTACACCAATCAAATAGTAGTCAATGTTTTAAATTAGTTTGCTATTCAAAGAAAACTATGGTGAATCTTTGGGAAAGTGACAGAACTTTTTTAATGTGAACAGTCATGCTGCAATATTTTCTTTCTTTCTCTCTTTCACCTTCTTTCCAGTTCTTTTCATTCCTCCTTCCTTCCTTTCTCTAGTTCTTTCTTTTTTTCTTCATTTTACCTGTATAGTTTTCTTTAGGAAGTGCAGGACACAAATAAAACAAAGCCTTAGTGCCTCTTAGGAAAGAAATTGTAGTAAATTATGAAGGGATGAGACAAAGAACATACTGAAACAGTCTTGGTAAAGAGAGAATACCTAGAATTATAAAGAGAAATAAACTGTTCTTCAAATTGTCACACATGCCAATACCACAATTGCACAAAGGGACAGCAGCCTTTTGAGCTGAGGGACCATTAATTGGCTAAGAAACACTCATCAGTAAGAAACAGGCATCAGTAGGGGACCTCAAACATCAACAAGGGAAAAGCATAAAGCTAGAGGAAAAAATCTGAGAAAGAAAATCAGATAATAGAAACACAAAAGGGAAAGAAAAAGAGAGAGGAATAGTAAAGAAAAAACAGAATGAAACTGGAGGAGGCCTTTAACTTCAGAGGTCAACTTGGATGGGAACCATGACCCTACCATCTCCCAGCTTTTTGTCCTTGAACAAATTATGTAACCATTCTGAGCTTCTTTCCCCATCTATTAATGTAGACAATTACACACACTTTATAATGTGGTTGTGAACATTAAATGAGAAAATAAGTGCCAAGGAGATGTCTGGTACACCAGAAATATTCACAGACAAGTAGATGTTACCTTTTTTTTTTTTAATTAGGGGTCTGTGTTGCCCCAGTCTGACTCTGCACACCAAACAGACCAGAATAAAATAAGTCTTGTGAAAGCAGTTCTGCAAGCAGTGTGCCTTATACTATGGCTCTCAGGGTATTTGCCCAGCCATGAGGGTGCACTCATTCAAATATGCCTGTGTCCCTTTTCTTCTAGTCTCTTTCTCTACCTTTACTAGAAATTAGCAACCCTTTCCACTGCATCTGGTTTAGAGATTCTGAATACTGTATGCACTAAAAGCTACAGTCATAAACCGCTAAAAATTACCACATTATTTATTCAGGGTCGTCAGCTTCCCTGCTTCTGATGACCCCATATTATCACACTCTGAAATTAGAAACACTGCATTTGCAATTTGACTGTGTTGGATCTGGGTTTTCACAACATGCAGTTTGCACAGTAATAATACTGATAGATCTTTCATTTTTCTACAGAAATTAATTGCCTAAACCACAGTGATTTATAGTCACACTGAACATGATTATTAATTTTCCTGATGATTATACCTGTGGGCGGCAACAAATCTACTTGTGATAGACCTGGCTTTGAATTGCTGCTAAAACTAAAATGTCCATAAGGTAATAACAACTAATTTTTACCTTAATCAACTTACACTTAAAAGAATTTAATATAGGGCACTAGTGCCTTGTGGGGAAACTTGTTTGAAATATAAGGTGCTGAGTTATTTATGAGAATAATTATATATTTGTTACTCTAGTTTATACTGGGAAATCAGAATCTGAAATTAGTCTGAGATACGTTAAATAATATAATGAACTCAGTGGAGTTGTACACAGTAAAGAACTTTTGCACTAAGGTAAATATATAACCTGGCATAGCTACTCTGGTTATGAAAAAAAAGATTATTAAAACTCACTAAACCATGCTGCCTTTTCTTTCTTCCCTTGTCCTTGTAGTTCCTTAAACTGCTGTCTTTGTTAACAAGAAAGGTAAGGCATTTGATACCTAACAGTTTTGTCCTTACTTCCTCATTACTCACCCTAAAATTATTTTCCAAAGGCCTTCTCTTGTATTCCAATGAGTACAGGTCCCTATCAATGGCTCGTGATGAAGGGAAAGAACGTTGGATTGGGGAAGTCGAACCCAGATCATGTAGTCTTGTGTCTTACAAGCACTCCTTGTTCATTTCATGGTGCTGGGGAAGTTCATTCATTTCTGTAGATTAGTTTCTCTCTACTGGAATACAAGTTACAAGAAAGAGAAGGCTCTGATTATTGGTTGATATGTGTACCTTATATAATTCTGTATGTTCATATCTGGAAATATTTAAGGCTTTTTCCCTGATTGGTGGCATTATGCAGTTATGCAAATAATCTGTTATATCTAGGCACATTATGCTGTTATGTAAATTATCTCTTTCATTTGTATTTCCCACAGAGTAATGGGGTAGGGAAGAAATGCTCTCCTGCATTTCCCCTGGTTTTTAATGAGTTGTTCAGACACATTCAGCTGGTGATCAGTCTTGGGATCTCTGCGGCCGGGTGTGAGTTAGCCTTTCTGTCCCATCACCGCCACCCGTCTCTAACTTTCCTATTCAATTCAGCAAATATTTATTGAGTGTTTATTGTATACCAGGTGTTTGTGCAGGTGGGGATGATCCAAAGGGGCTCAGGTCTTGTTCAGGTAGACTCTGGGAGCGGGGAGGGGTGTTATTTGCCTTGCGATCTTCCCTCTCTGACCACCTGGACACATGATGAAGGTCAGTTTAACTCTATCCATTTTTAGAACTTCTTAGCCATACTAGAAAAGATTTTTTAAATTCAGGAAAAAGCATTTAAGTAAAAACAGGGAATGATTTAGAAGGGCTAATTGCATCTTATGCAATGAAATATACCGAGTAAGCTGAATAATTTAAATATAGATATGGCCGTAGACAACAGGCTACAATTAAGATACAACTCTAACTATAAGGCAGACCTGGGATGAGCTAAAGTCCCTTTGCATTTGGAAGCTGAGTTATCTACTGTCATCTACTTCTGGTCTCTTGCAATATCACACGTGCTAGTCTACAATTCACAGGAATTTAGATCAGATCGATCATTTCCTTTTATCAAGACTGATATGCTAACTGTAGAGAATTCTCAGCCTCTCTATCAGCATCTGTTCAACATGTATTGATTTATTTAACAAATACTTATTAAGCACCTCTGGCCTCAGGGTGCCAGCCCTCATGGAGTCTGGTGGAGAAGAAATTAAGCCGAGAACAGAGGTGCTAACTCTGCTAGGAGCTAAGAAAGAGAGGCACTTGGGCTAGAAAATGTCCTGTCAGGGAAGTCAGGAAAAGTTCAGACTTTCAGGTCCTGAGTTTTTTTCAACCATGTTTACCTGAAATCATATGTTTTGATTAGCTACCGCACCTATCTGTGCAAAACCTGGCATATTTCTCAGGACAGACAATCTATAAAATCAACTGATTTCTTCCCTCTGTGATAAGTTGTCGAGAATGGGATTTTTTGTTTAATTCCTCTGGATTTGGGTAGGAGTAGAGCAATTTCTGGTCCGAGTACTCCACCAAAAGTCTTTCCCCAGTTCTTAAAAAAACAAACAAACAACCAAACAAAAACTCTGGAGTTTTCTTCTGTTCATATTATTGTTGTTATCTAACCATTTCATAATCACTTATACATCTGTTGAATCAGCAGTAAGTACCTGAGCTGAACTGATGGTATTATTTAACTCCTAAGTGGAGAATCTTGCTGAGGAAGATGAAAAGAAAGAAAACATAATTCTTAAAACTCTTGAGTCTACACATTCTCAGTAGAATATGTGGTTATTAACTGCTTCTGATTATAATTTAATTCAATAACATTTATGATGTATGGAAATTGTATTATTGTTCCCAGTTATTCACCCCTCTTTCCCTGTAAAAATATTCTAGGTTTAATCTATTACTATGTGACTTACCTTCCTTGGGAGAGTAAACTCTGCCCACCTAGTATCAGCGTGGTCATGTGACTAGCTTTGGCCAAGGAGATAAGAGCAAATTTCAGGTATACCTGTTCTGAGTAAAAGCTTTAAGGGTCTTTACATGTGTTTTCTTCATCTATCTCTTACTCTTTTCCCTCTGATGGAAGGATGACATATCCCAGAGGAGGCCAGCTACTTCTAGTTCGGGATTCTGAAATGAAAAAGTCATATGGAGCACAACCAAGTGAGAATCAAGCCTGTGTGGTGATAGCCTTCCATAGGGAAAGCTGACTCATATATTAAATACCACAGGTGTGAACCAAAAGGACTATCGTTCCAGCCCTGGAGGCACTAGTTCTTATGTAGTGGTTTATAAACCCTGAGAACTGTTGGAGGCCACGGTGAATTTGAGTCATTAAAGTAAACTTCATTCATACACACACACACACACACACACACACACACACACACACACACAAACATACCTTCTAGGTTCTCTGTAGGATATGAAGATACAACTCCTTTCTCCCTAATGCAAAATGCAAATTTTAAAAAGAGTCAGTATGATAAACTTAAATTTAGAAAAACAAGACAAAAGAGTATCTCATAATTCCCTTTTGATTTATCAATCTCTGTACCCTTGTTACTTCTTTATTTTAATTCTAAAACTTAGCAATTAGGATTAGTAGCTTCTTGATTGTCCTCATTCTCATAACCAAATAGGAAGAGCAATTTGCTCAATTCCTCTGCAGATGCTTTGAGTGGGGCCTGATTTCAACCCCCATGGCTGATACCAAGTATTCCCAATGTCCATTCTTTGGATCTGAGCTAACTTCACAACTCTAACAAATAGTTGCCCTTGATATGTGTCTACGATGTCTTAAAGCTAGAAGGCCATCAGCAGCCCAAACAGAAAACCTACGAATTCCCAGAGTACAACATTCTGTGAGCATAAGTACATTTGGTGAATTTACAATAGTTGGTAGCACCCTTCAATATTTATCATTTGGGATAAAATTACATATTTACAAACAAAGTACTCCTGGAAGAAATGCAGTGTCATGATCCAGTATCCAGGCACTTATAGACAGGTCTGATCAATCCAATTCTTAGGTGTGTTCTAATATTGCAGGATATACTTGTGTCTGAGAGATTATTTTCATGAATTGTCTCCTTATACTTTTCTTGTGTTCTTACTATTTCAGAGAAAGAACACAAGTTATACTTGTAGTATTTCCATGTTAATCACTACAATAGAGTACATTTTAAGGGAAAGAAACAGAGAAAGAGGAAGTAGAGATAAACTGATAGAAAGGAGGCCAAAATAAAAGGAGAAAGAGTCAGGCAAGGAGGGAAGGAAGGGGCAGCTGATGAAAGAGGTAGAAAGGAAGAGGCATAACTGAAGAATAAAGAAAGTGAAAAGCAAAGATGTGACTTGAGGTAGTAGAAGCTGGGAGAAAGGGAAGAACGTGAGAAGTGGGGAGAAAGGGTAGAGACAAAAAGTGGTGCTTTGATGACAGTGTAAATACAGAGAAAAAAACTAAAGTTAGTAGCTAAGAAAAGATGAAAACTGAGCATTTTATTTATTTATTTTTAAAAACATCTTTACTGGAGTATAATTGCTTTACAATGGTGTGTTAGTTTCTGCTTTATAACAAAGTGAATCAGTTATACATATACATATGTCCCCATATCTCTTCCCTCTTGCATCTCCCTCCCTCCCACCCTCCCTATCCCACCCCTCTAGGTGGTCACAAAGCACCGAGCTGATCTCCCTGTGCTATGCGGCTGCTTCCCACTAGCTATCTATTTTACGATTGGTAGTGTATATATGTCCATGCCACTCTCTCACTTTGTCCCAGCTTACCCTTCCCCCTCCCCATATCCTCAAGTCCATTCTCTAGTAGGTTTGTGTCTTTATTCCCGTCTTGCCCCTAGGTTCTTCATGACCATTTTTTTTTTTAGATTCCATATATATGTGTTAGCACATGGTATTTGAAAACTGAGCATTTTAAAATGAGAAAATAATCATTTTAAAGCTTATTATAAATATGAGAACAAGGGGAAATGTTTAAGGATTTAGGGATCTAGAGGAATATGGTGACACAGGGGAGAAAATGGAAGTAAGGCTAAGAAGAGACAGGGTTTAAAATAGTCAACTGTTACTCACTAGAGGAAATGGTATGGAAAGAAAAATTAGAAATGAGAAACTAGAAATGCATTGATTTCTTTTGTTTACCATTATAATTACATTTTGTCTTTTTGACTGTTTATTATTGTAAATGGATAGTCCCAACAACACCAGTATTACATACTGTGCATCATTCTCTAGGTTATATTACATATATAAATCTGGAACAGTATTGGATGAAAATGCAACCAGAAGGGAAAGCACACATAAAAGTCAAAGATAAACTGTAACTTGACAATATGCACAAAAAAGTCATCTGTTCCAAATTATATACCCTTAGCTTCCTAATGCCAACTTTAAATTACGTTTGCCTTTCTCGTGCACTTTCAGACTTGTTAAGCAGAATCACAAACTAATATTTGTTTTGGTATATATTTGGAGGAGAATCATCTCTCATTGCAGTTAAGTCAGTGAAGGTGGTGGAATCATATACCTTCTCACTTTGACAGATGGAGATGACCCATTCTACATACAGACTAGTTCCTCTGACATCTCCATGTGGACTTTCCCCTACATCATCTGAAGAGGGGCTCTTCTCCGCACATATTTCCTTTTGTAGGTTTTTCACACTCTCGTCTCAGGGAATTAAGTTCTTTCCTTTGGGAATAAATTTTATTTTAGCTGAGAAAAAGATTGAGGCATCAGTACCCTTCATGCAAGAAAGAAAAATAAAAGATTCTCTTACAGTATTTGTGCTTTGTCTTTACCTGGCCAGGCTGAAGTTTGCTGTCTTCGAAAGTAGGAAGTCTTTTGCAGAATAAGCTGCTTGCCAGATTTAGCCTGGGCCTCATGGGCCTGAGATTTACTGTTTTTAATCTTTTTTTCTGATGGGCATTCTAAATACCTGTTTCATGCAATGTTTAATTTCAGCACAGCAGGTATTAGTGTATCCAAAAATGGGAATAAGCCACCTGTTTCCTTGTATGATGAAATGCCTAAAACACAGCTAGGTTTTTACAGCATCTAGTCTTTTATCCCCTTAACAGCCAGTACCTATTCCTTTAAAAATGATACTTTCGATGGATTCCTCTGACCTTTTCTAAGATAATCATCCATAGCCCATCTTCCCCACTAAGAATGTGAAACTCCACATCTGTATTCATCTGGACAGGTTTTGAACTGAGACTCACACACAGGAGAAAGGTTTAGGGTTGCTTCCCTTTAGCAAGATGGCAGCCCTAGGACATCAAAGAAAAGCAACCTCTCTAAATTTTTCTGGGCAGATGTTTAGAAATTATCTTCAAGAGAAATTATCTTCAAAATTGTCAGCAACTCCATTAACAATACCCTTGTTAAAACTTACATAATCTAAAGAAATGTTCAATCCTTAGTGCTCAATGAAGAATTCACCTCAATGGGATACGACTTGTGAAGCTAATAGAGCAATGGTAGACTAATAGGCTCAGTACAACATTTAAAAGAGAAGGCAATTACCTCTTTTTTTTGTTTACTTTTATTTATTGCCTCTTTAATTGCTCCAGGAAGGCAGGCCAAAAGAATTGACCATGCAGTTATATAAACTTACCAAACATGCACATACACACACACACACACACACACACACACACACACACATACACACACACACACACATTGCAAAGGAGAGGGAAAAAAACAGACATTTTCATATAGGAAAAGAGTAAGTCATCTATGCATTCGAGAGTGAGGGGGTTCCTTACGTTAACAGAAAAACTATATCAGTCAACAAGTATTTATTAGGTGTGTGTACCTAACTGGCCCAGTGTGAAACACTTTCCACATGAGATACGTAATTCTCTATGATGAAAGCACTTCAGTGTCCCTTCTCCAAGACTTACCCATTTCTTTTTCCCCCAGGGTCCCCTCCTACCACTTCCCCTTAGTCCCTTTCGGAAATAAATACATAGATAAAATTAAAATTTTATAAAATATTTTTTAAAGGGGAAAGCCTAGAATTAAGTGGGCTCAGCAAATCTCAGGAAGTAAAGAGAAGAAATTATTAAGAATAAAGAGCTCAGAAAAAAGGTCTTGTCCCCTTCAATCTGTTCTCCAAATTGCAACTAGGAGGATGACTCCACAGATCAAAGCTGATAATAATACTGATAAATCAAATTTGATAATGATATTGATAATGTTATTCAGAACTGTCACTCATTGAGTACTTTATACATGCCAGGTATCATAGTATATACTTTCTGTACTTGACTTTCTCTCATCATATCAGTCCCCTGTTAAAATGGCTTTCCTTTGCCCTCAGGATAAAGTTCAAGCTTTAATAGCAGAACAGAGAGGACCTTGTTAAATCTCACCTCTCTTTTTAACCTTTTCAGTCTCATTTCCTACTACTTATGTTCCATACACCACTCTTCAAGGAATTCTTTCAGTTCTTCTAATATACCTTGATCTCTCTCACTTTAGGGCCAGTCTTACTTAGTTTGAAGGCCTCAACTCCCATATCACTTCCTCCAGGGAGCTTTATCTGACCTTATGCATTCTGGAGAGCTGTCTCTTCCCGTGCACAGAGCACCTGTGTTCACTGTCATTAATGCACTTATTTGGATGTATTATCATTTCCTGCAACCATATTCTCCATTAGACCATAAATTCCATATGGACAGAGAGACTGAATGCCAGACTTACAGATCGTTTCTATTAAATATTTATAGAATTAATGAATGAATAAGTAAATCCCCATCCTGTGTGTCGCTTAAAGGGAGAGGAAGCAGAAGTGACTCTCCCTGTCTACAATGTAAGCCTACCTTCCCCCAGATGGGAGTATAGAATTCAATGTCTCTGGTATTCATGTCATATGAAGTCTTTCGTACCCAAAGAACCGTGGGGTATTTTCCCTGTAGTCTAGCACAGTGTTCTATGAAATGAGTTATGTAGGATGATAATTTGTTATGCAGGAAAAGAATATCGTGAAGTTCATTTATATTTATATAAAAATAAATTTTATAAGTATTTGCTCTTTTAATCAACTTTCATGCCCATCCCAATGTGTATGTACACTGGGCAGTCTTGACTGGAGTGCCAACCACTGGATTTTGAGGAGAGGGAATGAGAGCACACACAGCATGCCATTTCTGAGGATTACACCACGTACTGATAAGATGGATTTATGTAGTCTGTCATCCAACTTTAGTTACACTAACCTCACAAAGTGGACACCTTATGTCTTTAAATTGCTACAAAGCTACAGCTTGAAATGAATGCAGATTAAAAAACTACAGATCAAAGATGAAAACAATAATGTAAACACAAGCTGACGTCTACTCTTCCTTCAACAGCCACATTACTAACTAAAAGAAGGGCAATATAATTTTATATGGTAATAAGTCAACCAAATATAATCAAAATATGTTTTAAAGCAGCTACATTCATTGTCATAAATGATAAATTTTGCCCTGGGCATTGCTTTAGATGTTAACTGATGATAGTGGCACATGTATATAATTTATAAACAAGCATGTATAGATGTGTGCTCAAGGGAATTTTTTATTGAGGAGTGTTCAATCGAAAGAACTTGTGGAACATTGGTCCAGGAAGGAGCAAGTCCCTTCCCTCTTGCCCATTCCACTTTCCACCCCGTCTCTCTTTGTCCTCTCAAAGCCTGAAGCCTGGTACTTCTTTAAAGGCCACTTTATTGTCCATCCAATCCTGTGATACCTGCCCACTTCTCATCTGGGCCAACCCTCTGCTGTTGTAGAAGTAAAGCCACTGAATCAATGGTAAGCTGTGGCTTTTAAGTCAAAACTATAAGGCACTGGAGAAATATCTCCATTGAATATTCCCTTAGTGTCTTTGACAGTGCAAAAGAGACACAGGCAACTCCAGAAGACAATGAAATATAAGCCATAGTCCCTGCCTCAAGGAGCTGGTCAAAAGAGTACAAATTAGCGAACAGTTAGAAAAGATGGACCTGGGTCACAAGTGTCCAATTCTTCCTTCTTTCTCCTGATCTCAAGACCAGTAAGCAGGCTTCCTTCCATGATCCCACGTCTGGAAGTAAGTGTGGGCCCACGAACAGAGCCACCCTATTTTCCACTCTGATATCCACTAGTGTCACTGCAAAGGCTTTCACCTCGTCACACAAAATGTGTTATGAAATTTCACAAAGGCCAAAACTATCAATAAATAGTGATTTACTGGATCTGGATTGAAACTGTAGGACCTGTCAATATACAAGGTTTTGATGACTTTACTGGAAATTCCGGGAATAGAACAGTTGTCTTGAAGAAGGCAGGTGCTCATTGAGGGTTGTCCTAGAGGAGATTTTTAAGATCCCTGCTTAAAATTTGACATATTAATGATCTACTATTCAGCCCAATATTTCTTGCTATGAAACTGTTTAAAGGAATTCACTCACCATTGTCCTTGTTAGTTGGAAATGAATGCTTATCGATCCCAGTATTGATCTACTACTTTAGATAAAAACAGTACTTTTCAAAGTACACTCCAAAGAGTTTAAAGACTAAAGTAAAAATGTAACTTGTGCTGGTTACTAGGTGATTGATCACAACTGATTTTGCTACCATAGAACATAATTTACTGTGACACTGCTTATCTGGGCTCCAGAGTCGGCCCTCATTGAACTGTGCATTATGTATGAATGATTGATGCGGGTTTGAATATTTTGTTAGATTCACATTTCAATCCATTTTATGTAGCTGACGTACAGAAAAGATGAGTCCTATTGAAAAATTCTCCAGGATGAATGTAACAAGTATGAATTTAAGTGATCACCTGATCAAGCTAATTCCTGCTTTGTTTAGAATCAGAAACGAAAGTCGAGCCTGGCTCATTTGGGCAGTATTTTTCCAAAGGGAATACCTTTTATGTCTGTGTCAGAAATTTTAAAAATAAAAACTGGCTGAAACCCTACGAAGTTCAGAGAAAAAGAGAGCAGTCAGGTATATGTGCGTAGAGAGAAACAGCAAAAGATGTGTCTCTTGGTAGCTGTAACATTTGACCTTTATATCCTGACCCACCTTAATTCAACCTATTTATACATATCATTGTAACTAACTGAAATATATATTTTTAACATTTGCAAGGGATTAGATTAAAGCCCATACAAATGGCAGTGGACATACAGTGATATAATGCCTTCTCCATCAGATTATGGGCTGTGAATTCATGATCTCTTTGTCCACATAAGAACAGGGTTTGACGATGTAAAATGACAGCTGTTTTCATCCAGCTTTTCTTCCCAGTCTATTTCACACAACAGTCCATCATTAGAGATCATTACTGTATTACTATTGTTAACAAGGAAGAATAAAGCCTATGCCTTCGTCTCTCTTAGATATAATAAGTCTTAGGGAACAAGAGTACCCTAAAGGCCCTTCGCTTCTAAAAATGATTAAACTTCATTCAAATCACAGCCTGTAACCCACTTCTGGGCATAGTATCAAAGTCAGCTCCATAGGTGTGATCTAAGGCAGGGTACTATTCCTGCCTCAGGTTTTGCACAAGAGTAGTTTGCATGCATTATCCTCAAAGAACAGATTGCCTTTTACCAAAATCCTATGCATTTTGGCACTTGGTGAGTGTCTTAGATGGCATTAACTGTAAAACATTTCTTTTTACATAATTATGGCTTTGTTTTGAGTGTGTGCTAAGATGGTTGTAAAAGTTTTAAATGTGAAGCGCTTGGGGAACCAGAGAAAAATCTTTGAGCAAAAATGAAAGCCTGTTGTTAACAATTAAAGTTCAACATTTTCCTGACAGTCTTTCAAAACTTAAGGAGATAAAGAAAAACTCTACGTTATTATTTTAATAATTGTTCCCCAAATTACACCATTATCAGAAATGTATAGAAAATACAAGTTGTGATGATTGCAAAACACCTGGAGAATTAGAGCTATTGTTTTCTGGGTAAATTTATGTAGCAATAAGACCACCTTTGTCAATAACTGATAAAAATAAATGCAGAGAGGCCTGGTGTTCATTCTAATAATGAGAAATCCTTCTCGGTGCTCAGGAAAGGTCTTTGCCTCAGGCGTTTACTCAGATGCCTGAATCCACCAACCTTGCCATGAATGTGTTAATTGACATGCTTGTATAAATTTTAGTCAAGCCATAATATTTTTGCATGGCAACTATTAAAAACATTTTTTCTCTTAATTTCACCAGGGAAGCTGAGACTCTGAATTTTTCCCCCTTGCAGGAGGGAATAATTTAGAATTTCTTCCATCCCTGTCAGAAGTTGAACAGACGAACAAAACAGATTCTTCAGAGACAATTTTACACAGAGTTACATCCATCCAATTCAATTATAAATTAAATTGACTAACGAACCATAGCTCATTATGGGAATCAATTACTCAGAACTGTCTTTGGACCAAAAATGTGGAAAATAAAAAATAATGGTCATACTTCAATATACCAGATTGTCAACGTTTGAAAGCTCTGTTTTTCTCTAGCTTGGCATAGTTCAACGCCAAAAAGAAATGATAATCATTTGTTTTACAGCTCCTAGAGATGTTCCCATTTTACGAAGACTAGTTAATTCTTGAGTTTTGATCTCTTTGGGACGAGTACCTCAGGCTTTTCTGAGATGACAGGCCAACAACCCTGGAGTCATGTAATCGCATGGGGATCTTTCAGATCAACTTATGCAAATGTGTTATTAAAAGGAGTCTCGTTTTAGCCTCTAGTGCCACCCAAGCAATAAGAGTCAAAAATCTTGGGAGGTCATGTTAAAAGCATTTTATTAATAAAACGATTCCAGTAACAGGATGGAGGTGGGGGCATTACCCTCTGGAGCATTTTCGGTCCAATTGTTTGGTAAAAGGAAATCCATGGAGAGTCCAATGGCTGCCTTATTTACCGAGCGGTAGGTCCTGATAAAGGAACAGTATTAGAACAATAAGACTCTCCAAAATCTTTCTCCTTTTGTAGTCCACAGCCCAGAAATTTTCCATCTGTTACAGTGAATTAAAAAACTGTTCTGCTTTGAATGTGTGTAGGTACGGGTGGGATGCATGAGCACATACATGTATCAACATTGGGGATGTGTGATAACACAGTGCAGGAGTCTGTTGCCCACATAACGTATCACAGTAAGGTAGTCAAAGAACAGCGCTAAGACTTTTTTATGAACTGAACTTCTAAAGATGCCTTTTTTTTTTTCTCATGTACTTCTTATTCACCCACACTTGAAGGGTAGCAAGAATAGATATTTCGAATTCAAGTGTTTACCTAAAGAACTAAGATCTCTAAAAAAAAAAAAAAAAAAAGGAAAAAAACCCCACTTCTTTGTGTATTTTTCTCATCCAAGAAAGCCAAAAGGAAACTGTTCACCCAGGAAAAGCAGTACCATACGTGAAACAAGTTAATCCTCATAAATATGTAATTCAGCATCATTTTGCTTAGAACCTCATATTTTTAAAACATCCCCTTCTCAAAATGGATAGAATCTGAGTTTGTTTCACCAGAACATTATTTTTTAAAAAACATCAGACATAGGAGAGAAGTGGCTGGAAATTTCCAAATGTGTGTTTTGACTGATACAGTGAGGATGGGGAGAGCACCTTCCTCATTTGTTCACTTTTTTACCATTAGAACAAGGGGGAAGAATAGTTGCATTTCCCATTTTGTTCAACAGAAAGGGAAGAACGACAAATGGACACATAATTAGAAATATAAGCATTTAATGAAAGGTCCCTTGAAAAATCATCTCAATAAATGGGGCCATAGGTCAGGAATTCAGGTTCAGGGTTCATAACTCATAGTGCAGAGATTACATAATGTGTTTTGGATCATTTAAAAGGGAGGTTGGGGCCCGTGAGCCATGGCTGCTGAGCCTGCGCGTCCAGAGCCTGTGCTCCGCAATGGGAGAGGCCACAACGGTGAGAGGCCCGCGTACCGCAAGAAAAAATAAAAGGGAGGTTGGTTGATTTTTGCATAAACACAGCTCAACTCATTGTTTCAATGGCTTTCTCGTTTGTGAACAGCTCAAACCTTGGGGTCAGGTTTGGATTCAAATCCTGACCCTGTCCCTTACTGTCTGGGAGACAATGAGCAAGTCCACCTCTCTACACCTCAGTTTCCTAAGCCCTAAAACTGGAATAATAATAATACGCATTTCCTAATGATGCCAGAAGAATCAAATAAGGTAATGCACTCGAAGTACTTAACATGATGCCTGGCACACATACGTGTTAGCTATTATTCCTCTTATGGTTGTTCTTCTTATTTTATAACTTCAGAATAGGCAACAGTACAATTCCAAACCCAAAGGGAAGAATCCCTTTATACCCTATTCTCAGGCACTTTGTTAAAACTGGACCATGTCCTGTTTCTCAAATCGCCTGCCAATGTAGGCCTTGAGTAGTTTGTAAGGCTGCTTACAAACGCTGGAATGGTACCCAGGCTCTGCAGCTGGGCATCCAAGAGACTCCTGTGGAGCACATAGTACAGCTGTCTTTCTTCAGTCGCCTCATCCTGCTGGTGGCTCCACCACTTCCCAGTTCTTGGCCACATCCCCAAACCAATCCATGGTCAAGGGCCACCCCTCAAACAGAAGGCCATCACAGAAGATCACTGCTATCTAAACGAAAGCTGCCCTGCAGTCTATACACACTCAGGACTCGGAAATCAGATGGTATTCCTGATCATCTGTCAGAATTTTGAAGGAATGCTTCTTAAAGGCCCCAAGCATGATGGAACAGTGAACTGCATGAATGTCTTGCTCTTGAGACCATGTGCAACTGAATATTAGTGTTATCAGAAGTAAATACCTTTCTCTTTACTCCTTCATGTAATGATAGGCCAAGAATCTAAGTTTGAGAAGCTGAAATCAGACTTGCACTATATCGCAGGAGTTCTTGGCAAAGCCTTCTGCTGTTTTAATTTTAGCCAATTAGAAGAGCCAATCTTCTTTTCGTTCAGAAATGTATTAAAAGATATCACATTCAAAGGCTGGCCATGCCCACAATTAATTACTGGTGTCCAGCTAAAGGTCTATCATTAGCTATTGCCATGACAACCTTTAGAAGGCCTTGGCCCACCTGTTGCAAGATAGAAACAGCATTAGGCAGTTGGTTCCTGTGCTTGGCCTCCCTCTGGCCTATGGGGAATTCGTACTAATTAGAATTAGTTGTCCTTCTGTAGTCCAGCTCCTGACACAAATTGCATTCTGTAGCTTTTTGTTCCACTTGAGTTCACAGACAAAATAGCCCATGCCATGTTTGAAATGAAGCAAGGCAATATAAAAGGATTTTATGTAATTGGCTAATATACTTTAACATTTTAACTAATATCTTCAGTGTTGGTTTCTTGGAAGGGATCTTGTTTACTTTCTTCTTTTACTCAAGAGTTGTTTATGATCATACAGCATGTAATTTTAATACGGCTTGTTTGGGTGTCATTAACCCATTGTCAGGCCCAACTGCATGTAGAACAAAACAAGTGACCTTTAAAAATGATAGTTTGAAATGGCCCCATGGTGATGGTGAAGAGAAGTACAAACAGCAAAGAAAACGAAAGGACCCTTTCTCACGTCTCACTAAAGAGAAACTTGATTGAAAACAAGAGCCCATAGAGGAAGAGCCATAATGAAACAGAAAAGCCAGGAAATGAAAGAAATTATAAGGATGTTAGCATGTGCAGCTTTGCCAGAAATACTGGGCCACAGGCTCTGTGAGATCCAACAAGAAGCAGCCACAGGACCCACTGAGGGAGACTTGAGAAGAGAAACACTGGTTAATGTTGACCAGGAAGGACTAACTTTTAGCATATCAGGATTTTAGGAGTGAAGTGAGGAGATACCACAAGTGTTATATCTTATGTTGCATCTTCCTGTGCAGGACAAGAGGAGGGCATTGGCCATGGAACAGTGTCATCTAAGAAGTAAAGTCTACAGAGTCTTTCTAATCACACTGTGCAATCATTTTAGTTATTTTTAGAAATAGTGAAACTCCAAAACACAAAGTAAAATTGATGGCCTAGGAATTCTGGTTAGATTTTTCACGGGGCTGAGGGAGCCTGGAAGCCTCAGTTCACCCACCCCTGTTTAGTCAAGAACCAGAAATAAGACTTGATTCTGTGCTTTACCTTTCCTGTCCAGGTACCTAAGTTTCCAAGAACTCATGAGACAAATGATCTCATGCTTGTTATTGACTTTGTCTCTCTATACAAGAGGTTTTCTAAGCAAAGTATCTTAACCTTCCCACAAACAAGTAAGATAAAGTTTTATTTTTATTTTAAAAAGACCCAGTGAGAGCTAAGAGAGTGTTCCTTTCACAATAGATGTGTTTTTAGCTGGGGAAGACGGTTGCAAAACCACCATTTGCTTGTTCATGAAACGAACTGTAAGTAGTTTTAAAATAAAATCTATACACATCCCAAATTCATTCTCCAAGCTACCATATCAGCCTCATATTGTTCAGAATGGGACCGAGGCCAAGAACAAACATCTCTCTTCCTTTCCCTGACTTTGAATCTGAATTCTGAAATGATAAGAGGTACTTTAAAATTCTTAAAATAGATGGATTTAGGAATGTCGGAGCCAAGGTAGCGCCTAGTTACTCATAGATAAGCCAGCACTGCCTTCGTGAGTGCATTAAATGGAAAATGTATAAAATGTGCAAAATGTGCAAGAAAAATCACTAAAAAGTCCAAGGAAATTTTAAAGTCTCAATTTGACTGAGAAAATTACCTATCTTTTCAATTTTTTCTGTTCTAAAGTACTGCAAAACTACTTGAGAACAAGAAAGCCGTTCATTTGAAAACAAAAACCTTCCAAATGAAAGTGCCAAGGTGTTTATCAAAGAACAGGACTCTCCACATTTTCTGTGTTGGGAAATGTTGTTTATTTATTAGTTTGTTAAACACTCCTTTTCCTTGAGCCACTAGCGAAAGAGCAAAAAATTTTTTCACTACACATCCATAACAGATAACATCAGTAATAATGACATAAATGAAAGGGAACCACAAAACATGTGGTTTGTAAACCACATCACAGCCCCAGTTGAGCAGGCCAGATTAGTTAATTGACTTGCCAGCACAAACAGGGTGAACAATACACAGAAGTGTCTCCACTGGCTTGCTCGAGCATAACATGGGCAACCCTGAAAGACATTTCAGTTGATCTGAATGCTTTTGTGGGTAGTTACTCATTAAGGACAGAGGTTCCATGGGGAAGATGCAGAATTGGTCCCTCTCTAATAGGAATCAACTCACATTTATATCAAGATTTATCCTGGAGTCACCTTTTCCAGTAGGGCTTTTCTCTTCCTCCCTACCTCACTCCTAAATTTAGATGAGGTACACCTTCTTTGTCCTCCTGTGACAGAATGTGCCTGTCTCTAGCTTCACTCTTCACCTTTTTTTGGCATTCTCTCCAGTCTATAGATTTCCAAAGCAAAGTAGCTTCATTTTTCCATGAATACCAAGTAAGACACAGAAATTAGGTTTACTCAAAGGGACCCAATATAAGAGCTGAAAAAATGTCCCTACCAATGTTTTGTATTCTTCTGATTATACACCTGCTTCCTGTACCAGTCTATGAGCATTGGAAGGCAAAATACCTAATATCCCCTAATACCTACTATCATGCCTGGGGCATAGTAGATGCCTAGTAACTGTTTGATGAATGGATACATGACTTGAATGAATTTCATTTTATGTGACGACCATGGTAAAATAGCAGTAAAGTTTGACATTTATCTTTACTCCACCTGCTTCACAAATTGGGTTAAATAAGGTCATTTTAGCCGATTAGCATTTTAGTAAAGAATGGGGGTGCTTTGGAAAAATGCTACCAGCAGCCAGCTCTTTGCAGAAGTTCTGCCTAACTGGACATAAAGTGTTTAAATTAGCAAATAATATGTCCCCTTTGGTCCTGACACAGTTCATCACTCTTGGCTTCTGAAGAAACTGTAAGAGGGAGATGAAGGACGATTTGTAAAGCCCAAGAGAGGAACAGTGCTAAAGCCAGAGAGCTCTGAGGTCTCAGTGGCGACTAATGGAGACTTGCCGGGGCAACTGACCAACAGCCTTTATTCCTCGGCTTAATTGTTCATGACGATCTGAAAATTTTTGCTGCTTCCTGAAGAGTAGATCTCAACTGTGACGTAACATTGGGGAAAACGTAGGCCTAAAGCTAAAAGTCACATTTAAGGAAACTCTGGGCTGACAACTCCTGAGCCAATCACAATAACCTCTTAATTTTTGCTTATAACATTCTAGGGTTCTGAAATACTCTTGGACTGAAAACGAAAGGAAAGATGAGGCTCCTTGTGATTGACAGGTACTTCTAAGGCCTGTTGTCTCTCCACAGTTAATCTTGTTGATATGACCTTTCTTCACATTTCTTTATTTTTAAGTCACCAAGGCATTTCTCTGAAAAAATCATCTGTTGCAAAAGGCCCCAAAGCAAGTATAAAGGAGAGAAGAAAATCATTTATCAAAATTGTATGAATTTGCAATTCATAATAAGCAAGAGGCAACTTAAGGAGATGGTTTTCTACCACTGACACTGTTGTCAAAATAAATGTGGGGAAGATAGTTACAGTAATTAACAAAAGAGTTAATTTTACTTTGTCATAAGATAAGGCTCAGTTTGAGTTCTGATTAAGAGAAGATCCATACCAAAGCTTTTTCTTCATTGCCATTGATTATTATAAATTTAGACTAGGGATACACATCAGTTTCTCAACTATTGACTTGCATTGGAAAAACACTCCATCAACACCCAAATGCTTTAACCACAGCCCTCAGTTCTTTTCTCCTATCTCCAATCCATGATTCCTTCACCTACTCAGCAAAGAAGGTTGACATTATATTCTACTTAAGCCAAACACAAAAATGTTAGGCACCAGAATATATTTTTCAGATGAAGGTGTTAGCTTTCTTGCTGGAAAATAATGTTCTTTAAAGAGCCCCTGAGTCTGTTTGAATATGGTCATCCAAGAATCACATGATCCGGCAGCAAGTGAAATTCCCCTAGCAAACAAACCACAAGAGTGATCATATCCTCCAAGTCAGAACTTAATAATAATCATGCAGTCGGCTGAGGAGTTGGTGTTTTGTAAGACTAATAAGCTTCAAGCCGCAGGGGCATGCATGAACACACATGTGTCTGTTGGGGAACTCTTGGCATCCATTTAGCCTTCAGTGAGGGTCCAAAAACATTATAAATGGGGCAGAAGAAAATATACATACTGCATTTCTTTAGTAATTGAAGCAATTAGATAACCTCATTCTTAGATGCTTATAACATTCCTCATTAAGTTTGACTACGTTTATGAACATTTTGTGCCTGGCTACATTTATGTACATTTTGTGCCAACTTTACCTTTAAAAAAGAAAAAAAGAAGGTAAATGAAAGATTTTAGTTATCAAATCTTGGTTGGGACATGAGAAATGTGCCACAGATATGGAGGCCCAAGGTTCTCTTCTGGTACCATATCAAAATAGGCTGTGATTGAATCTGCACTTGGGAAGAGGCTAGTTGACCTTGAGAAAGTTATACCATTTCTCTTGGCTCAGTTTCCTTGTCAAGAATTGGGAGTGGGTAAGATGACCACTAGGCCAATTTCCAACTCTGACATTTAGTAAGCCGGGCCAAGACTGGCAATGGCTAGCTTTAGAAAGATAAGGAACTGACCGTTTCTCCCCAAACAAAATGCTAAGGTCTCCAGACAAGAGCATACACAGCCTTTGTTTTTATTGTTTAGGCAGAAGGAGAAGAAAATTAAAAGAAAATAATGCCACTGTATCAGTTAGCTATTGCTGTATAACAAATCACATCAAAACTCAGTGGCTTCAAACAAAAATATTTATTGTTTTTCATGAGTTTATGGATCAGCTGAAAGTTGGCTGGTCTGGGTCAGACTCAGCTCACCTTAGCAGGGCATATTCATCTGTTTGTATTCAGCTGGGGAGTTGTCCAAGGGCTGTTGGTGTAGGATAGCCTTCCTCACCTCACAGGGTGACGAAGGGATGGTTGAGCCATGAATCTCTCAGCGTCCAGCAGGTCAGGTCAGGCTTGTTCTTTCTTGAGATGTAGTCTCAGAACTGGACTACTATCACTTCTGCCATGTTCTATTAGCCAGAACACGTTCCAGGAGTCAGGAAATAATATCTGCCTCTTGATGGGAAAAACTACAAGGTCGTATGGCAAAGGCTATGGATGCAGGGAAGGGTGAAGAATCATGGTCACTTTTGCAATCAATCTACCACTGTCACAAATAACATTTTTATGGCTGTGAGAATACAGTGGTAATCAAGATCCAATCATCACCTTCAAGAAAATTACAGTTTAGAGTAGGGGAAAGAACCTGACACCGCTAATTAGAATGCCGTGTAATAAATATTATAACTGTGGAGATAGTATGGGATCTAGATGTGGGGCAACTCCTGCTCAAGAGACTCAGGGAAAGCTTCTCAGAGGTGGTAATCTTTGAGCCAGGTCCTGTTCAGGTCTGGATCCCAGTGCCTGACTTGGTTCCTGGCTCACAGTAAGCACTCAGTAAATATTTGATGAACAAATAAATGAAGAATGAGGAGTTGGCGCAAAAAGAATGAAAGACAATCATTCCAAGGAGAAGAACCAGCATGAGGGAGGAAAAAGGGACTTACCATTTCATCTCTAAGAATATTTATTTTTTCAACATGTGTTTGCTAAATGTCCACTAGGGATGAGGAACACGGACCCCAGGGAGTGGGAAGGAGACCAAATCTTTACTTATACTCCCCTCCATGTAAGGGAGCATGCCTGCCTCCTGCAACTCCTGTGCCCCCCTCACACAGACATCATCACCACTACCCTCCATGTGATGAAATCAACGTTGGTGAACCCAGTGAGGATGTGAGCCGATGGCATCTGGTAGGCTGCTCAAAACTCAAGATGCACTCATTGCACAGTGGCCAGATCCCTGGTTCATATCTCATCAAAAGCCCTCATTTTTTTTTTTTTTTTCTTTTTTTTGGCGGTACACGGGCCTTTCACTGTTGTGGCCTCTCCTGTTGCAGAGCACAGGCTCTGGACGGGCAGGCTCAGCGGCCATGGCTCACAGGCCCAGCCGCTCCGCGGCATGTGGGATCTTCCTGGACCGGGGCACAAACACGTGTCCCCTGCATCGGCAGGCGGACTCTCAACCACTGAGCCACCAGGGAAGCCCAAAGCCCTCATTTTTATTCCTTAAAAAAAAAAAAAAAAGTGCTCAAAAAGGAGGCAATCCATAAGTAATGTTACTAGTTGGAATCCCAGACTATCTTAGAATACTTTCTAGGTTTTATGGAAAGCATATTTTGGTCCTGGGGCACGTACATGCCTTGCATAGTTTTACAGATCTTGTAAATATTGGGTTGGCCAAAAAGTTCATTCAGGTTTTCACAGAAAACCCAGTAAATATACTGGTCAACCCAGTATGTCAGTGCTCCTCTAAGTGGCGTGGGCTGGGTCAAGCTACATCCTTTTCAATCTACTCCCTATTTCTTAAGGATAGTTGTCAAAGGTACAATACCATACAAGGTTTGCAGGGTGTTTTGGCTGGTTCAGGAACCTTTGTCGGTGGCTGCCCAAATCCTACAACTTGGGTTTCCTCCCTACATATAACACTCATGTGAAGTAGAAAGCTTAAGGATCCTTATCAAATGTACCCAGAGTAACCCATCAAAGCATAAACAGAATATATAGATTAAAAGTATTAAATGTCCCTAAGTTTGTCTGCTTGAATTCTATCAGGCTTATCTTGACTTCTTTTAAGGGCTACAGACATAAGTTCATTTCCATGGGCTGAAATATAGCTCTCAAGTCTTTCTACTTGACTTTGTAACACTAAGTAGACATGTATGATATTCAAATACTTAACAACCAGTAGGATATAGGTACTGACCAATCAGAATGGATATGTGGAGATCCCATGTGTGCCAGTCATTAACCTTATTTGTTGGGCGGCAGGGAGTTCTGGAGGAGGCATTGGTGGGTGGGGGCAGAGGTAGTAGGGGTGCTTTTGGAACTCCTGGCTGCTGTCCTTGACCAATGATCACAGTTGGCCCTGAGCTGCACAGTACATACCTGGTTCACTCTGATGAACACCTGTCTCTGTGGTTATGATCAATCATGATCAAGCTCATTATAACATACTTTAAGATTGCTAAATCAACTACACTTCAATTTAAAAATATTACTGATTTCTAAAATCTAAGGATAAGGCCAGGTACAAATTGACAAATTTTCCTTGCCTTTATTTCAAGTAACAGAAAGAACTAGTCTTTGTGATTGTAGGGAAGAAATTATACTTTTAAGAAGACCAGGATGAGTAACAAATAGTATGGGAAGTCAACTTGCTAAATGTGTCCTTAAAGTAAAACAGCTGCCAAAGTCATGTAAAACCAGACCTTGCTTTGGGTTGGCAATATCAACATCTCCGTTCTCCTCCTCCATCTCTTCCTCACAGACTTGGATTCTCTCAATCCACAGGTCCTTAGCTTGTGTGACTGGAGGTCTGGAAGTCTGATCTCTAGCAGTGCAGGCTTGTTGTAAAGAACTTGTGGGAAAACAATCCAAAGATCCAGTGTTTGGTGCAGGCACTCAGCTTCATGTCCACATTGTTGTTTTTCTGGTCTTTAAAGGCAAATTCTTTACTGATGCAGTAAGACTGGAACTTGATCAACAGAACAAATGTTGCTTTAGACACCATAATGATAATAATTTAATCAAATGTGATTTGCTTTTAATAACTTTATTGGCCCTTTCATTTTGAAGAGTGGCCACGTGAATGGTTTGCTTATGCATTTTTAATGAGAGGAAATAAATGCTTCTGCTTGTAGGAGCAGAAGACTAATGATGCTTATTCCCATACTCTTTGTTTCAAGGAACTAAGTCAGCCGACCCTGCCAGTACAAGCGATCAGTCTGAAACTCCAATCTTGATTGAGCCAGTGGCAGCATTGGACCTGGTCCTTTCTCTGAACTTTGAGGGCATCCACCAGCCAGATCAATATTAACTAACATTTGCACTGTTCCTAATTGTTTACAAAGCACTTTCACTTATATGTGCTCCTTTAAACCATATGACTCCCATTTCACGGAAGAGACACTTGAAGTAAAATGGACTTGACCAATGTCACACCGTGAGTAGTGGTGGCACTGGGACTTGAACACTTCAAGCTCCCACCTCTGCACTATGGTGGGTGGTGTGTTAATATAATGAGCTTAGCAGGTCCATGGTGTAATTGGGAAAAGAACTGAATTCTGTTTATTCCTAAACCATACTCTCTCATACCACAGACCATCTGAAAAAGAAAGCACAAATAAATAAACAAGTCATCATTAAACCCACAAACTGCTGGGTGAACAGACTTTGCCAGGATACTGAGTTGGAATGATTCACATTAGAAAAGTTCATCCACTCATACCTAAGCGTCTCTGTAATTTAAGGGGTTTATAACAAGGGGAAAATAGTTTCTGAACAATCTGAGAAGACAGGACTAGGCCATCATTAAAGTATTTGTGAGTTGTTAAAGAACTTTTGTTCTGCTAGAATTCAAAGCTCATGGAATGAATTGCCCATATTTTATACTTACCCTTATTTGTAAAACTTGCTTTACCAAAAATAAACTTTTAAACCTCAGTTGAAGTTGTGAATTTCAGTTAGTCAAACCACAAACAAAATCGAGAGGACAGACCGGTGAAATTTTGTAATAACGCCAGAACACAGCTCTGATTCCTTAAAATTGATTATTAAACAAAGAACAAGGGCAGAGAAGCAGCTGGGGTAGAGGTAAGAAATAGAAGGAAACATAAGTTGCAGTGGATCCCCCCCACCAGAGTCTCCTAAAAACTGCTTTGAGAAAGAAAAAGGTGACTAGTAAGTTTATTTATGCTTTTTAAAAAGCACTGCCAATCCAATTTATCAGTTACTGTCTTGTGACAATTTATTCATTGCTCACTGTTAGAAGCCAGAAGTTACATAGAAATGCATGATTGGTGATAGCTTCTCTATTTCAATATGGTATAATAGAGATAACACAGTGCCCAAAAGCTCTGCAGCTGACTTTTTGTCTGCTTTGTCTCTTTTCATTACTCTATCAGAATCTTCATTTAATAGAATCCAGAAAAGCAAGGTAATTGCTTCACTTATCAGTTATCATCACTCTCACATACTTATCGTGTCAAAATTATTTATGTGGATAGGCCAGGTTGATCTTGCTGCATTCAGAAGCTTAAAATCTGAATAATTGTTCTGCCAGTTAGGTTATCAAAATTGCAACATAAGCAATGAGCTTCTGTTCTGGACGTTGGAGTGGGGAAAAGGAACAACCTCTTAGGTGTGCAGGTGGGAAGGGGAGTCCTGGACTAGGGTGGCCCTCAGAACCAGCTCTATTGGCAAAAAAAAAGAGAGGAAATGGCCACAGAATGAAGGCCGTAACTGGAAGATTTCATTGTGTAGCTCTATGACCAAGTAAAAGAGAAACGAAGCCAATTGAACAAGTCTTTTGGTGTTTTTCCTCAACAGTCGCTCCCTGAATAACTAATACAATTATTCTATAGGGCATGACAGACATTTCAACTTGGGTCTCGTATATCCACCTTTCCCTTTCTACTTGACCTCCCACAAATGTGTGTTGCATTTTCCTACTTGTAACTCATTTTTTAATTGTCAAGTTTTTGTTGTTTTAAAGATATATTAGGCTAATGCAGAAGGTGGCAGATTTTTAGTCTAGAAGTGAACATTTTTTTCTGCAAAACTACGTGTTGTTTGACAAGCCTTGTTTGGAGGCATCTAGGACTCTTTTTATTTTACAAATGTTGCTAGTAAAAAGAAGCTACTTTAGAGTGTTCATTCTTAGCTCAGTATCAGGGACTGTGCTTATATTAGCAGAGAATGGTTAAGTCCATGTAAATTTTGCTTCTTGTCAAATCTTGTGCGTTCTTGAGAGTCTCAGAACCAACGGGGACTCTGTATCCTAATTCTTCCAGAGCCACTAACCCTTTCTCAAAATGTCTGTGGGGTCTGAGTCATTCTGGTACAGTGGGACCTTCTCATATTCAGCCAGTCATTCTCATATCCAGTCAGGGAATGAATAGAACTAATGGATGCTATTCTCGTGACTGTCTTAAGATCATCTTGGGCTATGTAATGGGTACTTTTTAATATTTTTCAAATTCTCTCAATGTGACAGATAATGCTTTTTAAACTTATTTACCCAGATCCTGCCACACTATTAGCTAGGATCTAACATCAATCAGAAAATTTTATCTAGGCTAGTTGCAGTTTATTTCTTAATGTAGAGCTGATCCTTCATTGCACCTTTAATTCTTCACTTATGGTGGTTAACCTTGGAGCTGGAAACATGTGAAAGAGAGCACTAGGACATATTTGTGCTTTCCTCTTATTGCTGTTTTGGTAAATTTTTTGAAAATGGGGTGACAAATGCATGCTTAAAATCCAGTGTTTATATTAATTCTCTAGTAGCTGCCATTATCCTAGAAGTTAGAACTAAAGACTAGGTGGATATCATGACTTTTAAAGACCCTTGCCAACCCTGGAATTCAATTCTCATTTAAAAATCTAACACAATGAGAATGTGTTTGAAGAAGTGTCCACACCTAGAAAAATAACCAATGTCCCAGTGCCTGGGAGAGTCTGGTATCTAGTGTGCACTCAAATATGTGTCGGGTAAATGAATAACTGAATGAGTGAATAGCTTGCTCCCTAAATTTCAACCTTCAAAATGCCACTGAACACACAGCAAATGTTGAGCACCTCTACCACCTAACAGAGCGGTCTAAGGCCTGGCTCATGCATCAACCCTTTGTAGACATTTCCTGATCACTTGGCACATCCTCTTCTGACTGCTATAGCACTGATACCTACCACCTTGCATCGCCATGATGCATACACATCTCTTACATCCTGTCATGCTGAAGTCAGGAACCTGGAGTCAGGGACTGTGTCTATATACTTTATTCCTCTCATAAAGACTGATGAAGCACCTTTATACACAATAAATATAAGTAAATACTTTATAAAAGAACGAACTGGCCTCAGCTTCTTCAATTGGTTAAATACAGATAATCATACCAAGGTCATGCCCCATGATATAGTTATTATTTCATGAGGCAGTGCCTGGAAGACAGTAGGCACTCAACAGATGTTGGTTATATTTGAACGTACAGAACAAAGGAACACAGAAGACGGAAAACTAACTCAAAATGCAAGGCAAGAAAGGCTTCACAGGGTTCAGATTGGGAGGATAAGTAGAGAAGTTCTAAGGGAAAGAAGGGAAATAGGTAGATCCCAGCAGAGGAAGCATTATAGACAAAGACCAGAGGTAAGAAAGATCTCATCAAATTATAGAGTCAGTGGATAGTGCTGCCTGGGGACTCTGAGGGACCCCTGATCTTTTTCTTCCACTCAATTATTACCTAAATTTTTCTCCTCAGTTAAAAAATGGGGGGATTCTCTTTGCCTTCTTAATTAAGACACCCTATATCAGCACTTGTTTCATTTTATTGGGTTTGATTTTAGAACAGTGATGACTTGATTTATTGGAATCATTTTGAATTTAATTTTAAATTCTAGAGTAAGGCAGCCATCATCAGGTTTTAGTCATATATGCAAAATGTTAACATATATCCTACATACATATCAAGGAAGGATTTGGCATCTGAATTATGATTCTGTTAATATTTTCAATTTAACATCCTATGTCTGTATAATTAAGAACATCTAAAAGACCAACACATATTGGGCAAAAATGGAGAAATGTGGCCAAAATCCAGATGTCTTGAATTATCTAGATGATTGACATCATATGGATTCAAACCCTAACAAAATGATGGTAATAAATATAATAAATAAAAATTCGGTATTTTACATTAAGAAACATTTAACTAGTTTTAGATACTTAATTTTATGTTGATATAAAAAATGAATACACTTCTTTTCGGTTCATTACTGTCATTACTATATAAGACTGTCTAAAACTTATTTGGGTCAAGGTAATCAGTACGCACTGCTTTTTTACTCTATAAAAGGTCATTAATTCTCAAACAACTTTGTATGGCCTTTTAAATATAGGTACTGCACTGGATTTTTCCCAGTGATCTGGGGTTCTGCCAATCCTCCACAGATCTTCACATGTTATCATTCTTGGCTCTTGATTACATCAATTATTTTCTTGGCAAATCCAAGGTAGAGTTGGTCAAGCTCAACTAACATAAAAATATGTAACACCCCAAAGTAAATTGTAGGCCAGTTCAAATTCTGCTTTCACCTTCATTTTTATCTTAGCCTTCTTGTGTTAGGCACATCGCTATAGTTACTTTGCTTCATGATTACAGTCTTCTATATACACACGAAATTGCCAAGAGGCTCAGGGAACAATTTAGAATCATCCAAAGCCCTTAACACTATTAAATCCTACTTGATCTATGAAGAATAATTAGCAAGGTCTAGGGAACTTGTATGGGAATTTACCTATTTACAGTTAGGTCTGTCTGTTTGTGAACAGCCAGATGAGTTTCAGCCAGGTTCAGATAAGCATTTAGAGCAATTCTGAGACAGCTATATAGCTTCTTGGGTCAAGATGATGGACAGACCCTACATTGCCTCCTCTCCATTCCAAATTCCCATTGAAATGACAATATACACATAAAAATAAATAACCCCTTGGCAGCTCTTGAAACAAACAAGAAAAGGGAGGAGAAAGGGGGATGACATTAGCAGACCAGAAAGTTTGATGAAGTCTTGGAAGATAGAAAACAGATTGTGTTAGATAAACTCTAGCAGACTAAATCACAACCCAAAATGTACACAAAAAAAGAGGTAGTAGAGGTAGGGATCATTTTCCTGAAAATATCTCTTGAGAGGCTCTAAGCAGGTACTGGTAGAAGAAATTTCTAAGGGGCAGCAATAAAGATTTGTAAGGGGAAGACCATCTTCAGAGCAGCTAGACTGGATCTTGTATATGGAATAGTTGACCTCTTTGGCAGCTGTGGTGCCCCAAGCCTGTTAATGTACTTGAAAGAAAGGCCACTTGTCTATAGGATTCACCCTTTGACACAGAGCCTGAAGGCAGCCTTTGCATTCAGGAAAGTGGCCTTTTGGGTAAAACAGTGCCTTTGACCTAAAAGGATATTCATGTCAGTTATCTAAACTAAGAGATATAGTCCTTTATGCCCAAATATTAGTGATCAACCAAGGATTACCATAAATTTAAGGGAAACTAAGTAGAAGAAAAAGAAAGACAAAGTTGAAGTTTAAAAAACTGACTACTAAAGAGACTAATAATAGAAGAAATAAAAGAGAGCATTAAAAATTTCTAGTTAGTATCCTCCAATTTTTAAGAATATACTATATTTGTAATATTAGAAAAAGCTGATACAAGTTCTTGGAAATAAAAAATCATCTAAAAGTGAATTAAACTGTGGATTGAACAATGGCAAACAGAAGTAAAGATTTAAATTTAATTTTAAATGTAGAATTGGTAAAATTTTCCAAAATAGAAAGAAAAAGAGAGAAAAAAAATATGAGAAGTCATTTCAAGAAATATAAATCTTCTCTATTCAAACTGTGGTCCATGCACCAACAGGATCATCATCATCTGTCTCATTAGAAATGCAGAATCAAAGACTTAATCCAGTATGTATGATTGAAGTAAAGCAGGCCTAGAACAATCCTTGTGTAACTATTATAAGCTTCTTACATAACTCTGCTTATAATCTCTTACAGGTCATTAAAAAAAAAAAAAAAAAAAAAGACTTCATCCAGACCTACTGAATCAGAATCTTCATTTAAATAAGATCCCCAGGTGATTTGTATGCATTAAAATTTGAAAAGTGCTGATATAGAGCATAAAATTGGAAGACCCAATACCTATGTAAAAGATGATTTAGGAGACAATATAAACAAAAAAGGAGTTGAAATAATCAAAGAAATAGCAAAAGAAAATAGATAAAGAAACTTTCCTGGAACTGGAAAAAATATCAGCCCCACAATTGGCATATCCTACCACAAGCCAAGTGAAAATAATGCACTATATATACCTTTGTAAAATTTCAGAACACTAAGCATGAAGAGAAAAGTCCTAAAAATTTTCAAAGAGAGGGGAAAAAGTGATTACTCAAAAAGAAATAACCACCTAATTGGCATCAATGTCTTTTCAACAATATAGGGTATTAAAAGACTATAAAGAAATTTAAAATCTAGAAGTCTATACCAATTACAATTATAAATAAACTTTAGGTGAGGAATAAAGACATTTTTAGACATGAAAAAAATTCAGAAAATTTACCTCTCATCTACCTCTTCTAAAGAAGATATTATGAGGATGTACCCCCGTAATATGAAAAAATAATCTAAGAAAGAAGAAGAAAAAGAATCTAAGAACAGTTTAATTTAATCCAGAGGTATAATTAAAGAAATCTCAGAATGAGCTGTAGGCCAAAAAAAGTAATGAGTAGAAATTAGAAGGAAATCCGAGGACTTTGTGGGAAAAAAAAAAAGATTTATATTAATTGGAGGTGGGTTGAGAATGGCAGTGTGCATGGGCAAACAGACATAAGAGAAAAGTCATGGTGAAATATAAAGCAAGCTAAAATGTAACATTATTTGAGCGATTATTGATATATATATATATATATAATAGGTATAACATATGCATTTTATTTCTTTATTATTATAATAATAATTAACAAATAAGATTTAATATTTGTTACATTATATATATTAAGCCTTTTGACTTCGGTGTTTGGAACTATATGGGACTACATCACCTTCTCCATATGCTTAATCATACTTGGTTCTAGAAAAAGTAATATTCATAATGTTCAAATATTGATTTTTTTCCAGATATTTATATTTTTAAATCCAATTATAGACAATTCATGAAAGACACTGGATACAGAACCAATGTGTAAATTGATTCCATGTAAATGGAATCAATGTGTAAATGGAATAAATGTAATATACTTACCGATGTGTAAGTATAGTTATTATAATAATAATGTTTGCATAGAAATTGCTTTAAGCTCTAAAAATGTAAAATATAATGATTCGGCCGGAAGGAAGAAAAGAAGGAAGTGTAGGTGCACTTATTTCTTCATCTCACCTAATACGTGGAAGGTAGAGTCAGTCTAAAGCTGGTGACTGAAAAACATAATTTAAGTATATTAAGTAATAAAGATAACCAATGGAAGAACTATATCAAAACAACAACAACAACTTAGAGGGAAATAAAGGAGAAGGGAAAAAGTAAAAGTATGAGTGTATAAAATTTCTCATCTTCCATCTGGAAAGCAATAGATACTCTCTGAAGTCTTAAGAAGACCAAGAATAAAAAGTGTTGTTTAGAAATATGATGGTAAATATCAGAATAGCTTAAAAAGAGAAACAAAATCATTTTCTTTAGAAGCCGTTAGAGTTCAGTAGAGGACAGTGAGGATAAATTTTACTTTTTGTCCATTTCACATGTACACAAGTTTGAATATTTTACATATATAATGTTTAAGAGTAAAACATTTTAAATAAAAAAACAATGTCAATGCAATGTATAATAGATATCTAATTGAAACTAAGCAGAATAAGCACAGAAAATTTACTAGTAAGTACCTGTTGGTTCAGTAAATGTTTTGAGCACCTACTATGTGTGTACTTTTGTGCAACATTGGGTCTGCAGCACTGAGCCAGACAGGCCTGGCCCCTATCATGCTGGAGCTCACTGTCTATCAGTAAAGATAGACATTAAACAAATAATTACACAAATAAATTGCTCAATACCCTTGTGTTACATGCTGTGAAGGATAAGTGTAAAATGAAAAAATATAACAGGGGAATTTAAGTCTGGGAGATGAGGTTGCTTTGGATGAAGTTGTATAACAAGCAAAGTTTAAAAATTTTTGATTTCTTGGTATTAAAATATAAAGGCTATTGGACACACAGGAAATAACCAGTGAGAGACAAATGTTTAACTAAAGGCAACTAAACTACTTCCCACTTCATCACAGTTCTGTCCCTTATTCTATATAATTCAAGTCAGAAATAAAAGCATTTACAGATGTCCATGGTTTTAAATTTACTGAACTGTAGAAATTTCTCCCCAAGATGAATCAAATCACATAAAATTAAAAAAAAAAAAAATGAAAGCTGACAATTTAGCAATCTGCTGTGAAGCTAGGTAAAGATCAACCCACTTTCACATTTGAAAAAAGCATAGTGTTTCCAGAACTGTCAAGAACTTCAGGTTGTAAAGGAAGTAATTTGATGTACTGCACTTAAAAACTATTTACTTACCCATTTCCATCAGCACTCACTCACATAAACTAAGTGTGAGGATCAGAAAGCATATTTTTATTCATCCTGTATCCAGCTGGAACATGGGATAGAGTGTGACAGAGTAGAGGGTCTTCTGATATGACCAGAGGGCTGGCCAGACATGGAGGCCTGCCCCGAGTGAAAGAGGAGTTTTGGAGGGCACAAAAGGAGAATACATTAAATAATTAGGAGACCATTTTATAATTTAATAAAAACAAGTTGGGGCTTTCTCATGTGCCATGTCGGAATTGACATGGTAAGGACAATTGTAACTGCAGAGACCCCAGAGTGGACCACGTCGACTACAATGAACCTGCACCTTTCTGTACATTCACCTGACTCTGAGATTCCCACTGCCATATTATCTACAACCCCACACACACCAGCGGTCATACCCATTTTTAGTGCTTCTGGTTTTGCAACCTGTTAAACTCAGCCATTTGATCAGACTGGGAGAGCAAATTGGGACACTTTGTTACTGGTTGTTCCTTTAGAAAGTATCAATCCATGTGCATTTCAAGCCCAAACCTCTATATGCACAGATGTACTGGATAGAATACATGAGAAGAGTTCATTTCTGTGCAAACCAAGCAAAGACAACCAAACAAGAAGTTTTCTTTTCCACAAATAAGAAGTTATATTTCAACTATGTACTATTGTTCTTAAAATGACAAATGTAATAATAGGTGAATAAAAGCCTTTTAACAGAAAAATCAATAGACACTAGGTTGCTGATTGCCTCCATGTGCTTCCCAGTTTTGGAAATTTTGCCAAACCCCTAGAAAACTGAAGATAGGACAATAATTTCAAAGAAGATTAAATTTTAGATTGACCTCCTTTGGGAAACCCTAAAAGAAAGTACTCATTTCTCAAAATGTCTTTGTTTTTTTCCTTTTGGGGGGGGGGTACAGAGTATTTTGTTTTTGTTAAATAATTTCCAGCATTGTGATCATACTAACTATCCCTGCTTTGGGGAATATCTGATACTTTATAATAGTTTGTTGCAGAATCATCTTAGAAACATGTACACAGCATCTATTCTGTGCCAGAACACTAAGTGCTTTATATATTTTAACTCATGTAAGACTCACACAGCCCTAGAAGGTTGGTATTCAGAGAGGTCGTGGAACTTCTCCAAAGTCGCACAGCTAAATGAGTGATGGAGATGAACTCAAAAGGTCTGCCTTCAAGAGCTCTAGTGTATACAGCATATCTTGTAAATACATGTCATATTTTCACTTAGACTTTCATTATTGTTTCATCAACGTTTGTCTTGAGACTTGGTGAACCTCAAGTGTCAGTGATTCCTCCGTCTCTTGAACATTCTCTCCCTTCCGCTCAGCTCTCTCCACCTGCCTTTCCGGTCGGCCTGTCAAATAGTTAATGATCTGCACACAAACACTTACATGAACTAGTGGAGCTCAGCCTTTAAAAGAATCCTAGGGGAATCCTTTAAAGACTCTTTTACGGTATGAATAATCACCCCCTAATTTATTCATTTGTAAATTTTTGTTTTCATATAATAGATTTTTCTTCAGGCAGGGCCAACCCGAATCAGGTTTTTTTAGCTCTTCTCAATGCATCAGATTTGCTTTGCTTTGCCATTTTGTGATCCAAGAAACCAATTATTTTAACGTTCACAACAACCATTCTCCTTTTAGAGTTTATAAAAGTAAAAGATATGTAGCACAAAAGCTCTTTGTTAGGGAATATTTCTCGTGAAATGGAAATTTTAGTTCCTCTTACTTGGAACGCTTACTTATTCAGACACAGGATGATGAAAATAAAATTTGTGTCCAGAATATTATTTCTATTCATTTTAATTTTGTCAGGCCAGATCCAGTTTCCATAGCAGATTAAATAATTTTGTATCAACTCACTTCCCACTTTAATGTCAAGAAATTTGCTGTTCTATATGCTTACACTTTCAAGTAAATATAAGCTGACCCTGATTGCTCTAATTACCTCTTTGGTCTACTTCTTTGACTGATCTACCCTCTGGAAGGTTTAGTTTTCTGAGATCAGCAGCAAAAACCAAACTAAAGCCTATCGTTAAGCACTTTGAGCAAAAATTAAAGCAACCCAATGGTGGCTAACATTTCAAAGTTGCCACCAAGTCAATCAATGATATGAATGTACAACTTCATATTGTAAACATATAATGTTTTTTGTCTCAGTGGCTGAACCCTACATTTGGATTTGGAGTACTCCAAGTTCAAACTGAGCCCCTCTTTTTTTTTTTTTTAAACATGTTTATTGGAGTATAATTGCTTTACAATGGTGTGTTAGTTTCTGCTTTATAACAAAGTGAATCAGCTATCCATATACATATATTCCCATATCTCCTCCCTCTTGCATCTCCTTCCCACCCTCCCTATCCCACCCCTCTAAGTGGTCACAAAACACTGAGCTGATCTCCCTGGGTTATGCAGCTGCTTCCCACTAGCTATCTATTTTAAGGCCAGACACTATCAAATGCTTAGAGGAAAACATAGGCAAAACACTCTATGACATAAATCACAGCAAGATCCTTTTTGGCCCACCTCCTAGAGGAATGGAAATAAAAACAAAAATAAACAAATGGGACCTAATGAAACTTAAAAGCTTTTGCACAGCAAAGGAAACTGTAAACAAGATGAAAAGACAACCCTTAAAATGGGAGAAAATATTTGCAAGTGAAGCAACTGACAAAGGATTAATCTCCAAAATATATAAGCAGCTCATGCAGTTCAACATCAAAAAAACAAACAACCCAATCCAAAAATGGGCAGAAGCCCTAAATAGACATTTCTCTAAAGAAGATATACAGGTGGCCAATAAACACATGAAAGGATGCTCAACATCATTAATCATTAGAGAAATGCAAATCAAAACTACAATGAGGTATCACCTTGTTCATACCAGTCAGAATGGCCATCATCAAAAAATCTACAAACAATAAATGCTGGAGAGGGTGTGGTGAAAATGGAATCCTCTTGCACTCTTGGTGAGAATGTAAATTGATACGGCCACTATGGAGAACAGTACGGAGGTTCCTTAAAAAACTAAAAATAGAGCTACCATATGACCCAGCAATCCCACTACTGGGCATATACCCTGAGAAAACCATAATTCAAAAAGAGTCATGTACCACAATGTTCATTGCAGCTCTATTTACAATAGCCAAGACATGGAAGCAACCTAAGTGTCCATCAACAGATGAATGGATAAAGAAGATGTGGCACATATATACAGTGGAATATTGCTCAGCCATAAAAAGAAACAAAATTGAGTTATTCGTAGTGAGGTGGATGGATGTAGAGTCTGTCATACAGAGTGAAGTAAGTCAGAAAGAGAAAAACAAATACCATATGCTAACACATATATATGGAATCAAAACAAAAAAAATGGTTCTGAAGAACCTAGGGGCAGGACAGGAATAAAGACGCAGATGTAGAGAATGGACTTGAGGACATGAGGAGGGGGAAGGGTAAGCTGGGATGAAGTGAGAGAGTGGTGTGGACTTATATATGCTACCAAACGTAAAATTGAGCTCTTCTGCTGTAATACGATAAATTTCACAATTAATGGCAAGCAGTGGAGATAAACATTAATGGGCAGCTCCTATTCACTTTTCCCTGAGGTCTCTGAAACACATTTTCTAAACTCCTCCATGTGATCCAGATCATGTTATGGATTTGTTAACTTTGCAATACATTCGATTGAAACATCATAATTCTTTCCATGACAACACTGTCTGATGTTACAGATGCCCAACCAGCAAGGTCAATAGTTGACAGATGGAAGTTGGAGCCATGCAATTACATTTCCCAAACCATTATAAAGAATATAACCAAAGAAAGGTGCAAGCTGGTCTAAAACACCAAACAATAAAAAGCACAAAAATAATTGCTTCAAATTTAATGAATCTTTCTTTGACATGACAACCAATCTAAGAATCTCTGAATTCCCTTTCTCTGGTAAAAGTCAAAACATTTTTGAGCTGGTAGCAGTTTATCTAAATTATTGTTTTTCCTCCATCAGTCTTTAGGCTTAATCTCATTTGCTTTTATGGATATGGTAACGTTTTTGAATAGCTTTTAACCTTTTAAAAGTCGCCTTGACCCAAAGAGCCTAAAAAAATTTTAATACAATATTGAATAATAAAAATTGAACAATTGAGCACTTTTCCTACCAGCAGTCTGCATGCAGTGCTCCGGGTCCTAGAGCAGAGTTTCTGTCTGAATAAAAAAAATTAAAATACCTGTATATAGCTTGCTTCTAGCAGAGACCTTCAGCTCTGACCTCCATTGTTCCTTCTGCTTCCACAATATATTGGCTTTCTCTCTTCTAAAGAAAGAGTGTGCTTTATCCTTCAAGCACATCAGTTTCAAAGGGCTCTTACTTTAAGTGTCCAGCACATCATTGTGGTAAATTTAAGAAATCATTGCCTTTAGACTATCTCTTTCAATAGCATATAATGTAGATAACTTCATGACTAAATGTTATAAACCAAGCCTTTTGTTTCCTTGGGTTTTTTGTTTGTTTGTTTGTTTTCCTTACCATAGTCTCTGGGGCATTTTCTATTTTGTGTTTGGTAAGATACAGGACCAGAAGATGATCCACAAACACAACTCACTTTTTTAACCTTTGTGATGTGGAATTTAATTACCAAACTCAAAGGAGAAGAAAACAGGATGGCATTCTTGCCAGCCTGTGAAAAGGGGTAGGGACCCTCCAGTGGAAGGCTAGCCCCGGATGGGCTGGTGGTGAGAGCTGGGAGACAATGGCCTTCCCTGGGAAGAGCCACCTCCAACCTGGCAGACCCGGCTGGGATCCACGCTCCCACATCCAGAGGCGAGGAACATCGATTATTGGGAATGTCAGTCAGCTGACACTCTGTCTCTCGCTCTCTCTATCTGAGAAGGGGATCTGCATTTTCTAAGCCAGTTGGCAGCATGCACCTCAAACAGCAATGCACTGCAGGCCTGCGGTATAGACTGTCACCCTGCGATAAGTGTGCCAGCTCAGTGGTGCAAAGGTTTTCAGATACCCTCCCTTGGGCTATATCATTCTCTTCCTCTCCTCTCCCTTGCACACACTGAGTATGAGGCTCTCAAGCTCACTTCTCGACGTAGTTAAAATAGCCCATCCCAGCCAGTGATGCTTAAAATTGAACCATGGTTCAGGGGAGCAGTAAGCTCTCCCTGCAAGCTCCCTAATGTGTTTAACAGCCATGCCAGGTAGCTCTCTCCCTTCTCAGAATCAACGACTTATGGAGACTATCTGTCAATGGAAGTTAGTTTTTATGCAAGTCCTCTAACCTAGTGTTTGAAGGATAAACAAACTTGTACTTATATAGTTTCTTTAAGAACAGTATCTCGCTAACTGTCTGCCCTAGCTGTCTGCTTCAACTGTGGGCCTAGAAACAGGAAAGCAGTGTAGGTTTCTGAGCCCCTCTGGTGACTGAGCGTGTACCTCCAACATGACTGCGTTTGTACAGCTGAGGCTCGGAATGTAGGGCTCTTTAGATGGTTGGAATTATTTCATTTGGCACCGTGATTGCCTCAAATGATACATGTTTTCAGAGAGAGAAACACTGCAAAAGTAAACTCGAACCAATAAGGACATTTATTCTCCAGGTTTAAAATTAATTTCCTGTATTTCTCTGGCTTTAAAAAAAATTCTGTTGGAACTGCAACCTTATGAGAAGAAAAATCAGAAACTATTTCTTTTACACTGAGCCCGGTATCAGATGAAATGGAAATGTAAGGATTTCCTTAGCGTTAACCCACTGGAATTCTCCAGCTGAGAACTGAGGTCTGCAGGCTGTTTTAGGTTAAGACCTTGCTCTACTCCATGTTAGGTAATCAGATGTCATTTAGGCAAAATAAATGGGAACTACTCAAGGAATCAGAAGAGGTGAAAGAGCAGAATCTGGTTTGGATAAAAGTTTAATTCTTCAGTTCCAACAGGCATGGCCCTTCGAAGATGCTGAGCGAAGTCAGACAGCAGTGGCCGAGTAATGAAGATGGATGCAGCTTGTTATCAGCAAGCCGTTTACTAGGGCTTGACGTAACCTTAAACATTGCAGATAGCTCAATGGCACTTGCCACTAAAGCCCTAATTAATGAATAGCAGACCCTAAATTAACAATGTACATTTACAGATGAATTCTGGGCACTCATTAAATGATGTTCAAATACCAAGCAGCAACTGTTGGCTTATTCCTGCTGGATTGCTCCATCCACTGGGTGTTTGGGAGGAGTTTCCACCCGGGTTTTCCTGTCTCTGAGGCCTGGAGACCAGCTGCGGAGCAGAAAGGGACACTGTTCTCAGGCAGTGAAGGCAAAGGGATGCGAGCTCAGCTTTGAGTGGTGACACCTGTGCCGCCATTTATAAGGGTTCAGAAACAATCTCATATTTAGCTGGTGCTGCCAATAAAAGTGAAAAAAAAAAAAAAATGAAAAGTTTGAATCCTAACCAACTCTGCCAAGGACGGAATGAGACTTTTCAGAGAGCGGCCCTACAGTGCACTTTTGTGGGCGGGCTGGAATGTGCTCTGGGGGCAGAGGGTTTAGACAATGCGTAGATGTGTCTGGCGAAAGCTTCATTAATAAACAATTAAGGGCTTATGGTGAGGGAGCTGGGGTCTGGCTGCTGCAGGCCAGGGTCTCGACTGCCCCCTCCATTTAAGCAGAGGCCCAGCCCAAAAGCTGAGGCTCCATGCCCAGAGCCAACCAGAAGTGTTTCCTGCAGCAACAGTAGCCAAGCTTATTATCTTGCCCTGTTTTGTTGGGAGGTTTCCTCTTGATTTCAAAGAATAGAATGGGGAGCTGTGGACTTATAATGTAACAAGGATGTGGCCCCCGTGTGGGAAGGTGTATCTATGACTATTAAATAATATTACCTTCAATTGGCACAGAAGTAAAGACGGGAGCCAAGTATGAGTAAGAAATTGGAAAGTAAATTAAGTGAAAAAGAAACATTTTTAAACATTTGTGGGAGGTGGCAGTGAAAGAGTTTCTTGCAAAGCTCTGGTGTGGAGTAGAATGGATTTGAGGGGAGGGGATGTTCAGGAAACATCTCCCTTTGAAATTTTTGCTCCAGCTAAAACCCTGGGGCAGGGCCCTTCTGTTGTGAAGGGAAAGCATCTGAGGTTTCTGAGCGGTCACTCTCCGGAAGCATCCATCCTAAAGAAAGCACAGCTGCCTGCCCGCCGAGGGCACAGGGCAGAGGCTGTGGAACAGCCCAGGCAAATTCCCCACACGGCAGTGCCAAGCTCCACGTATGGGCAAAAGCAAAGGCATTCTCTTGTTTCTATGGATCGTTCCCACATCAGGCTTTTCAAACTTGGGTTTGTGTATGTTCAGGGGCAGGGTATTCCTATGGCCCCATAGAGACAGTATAAAAGCAAACCGTTTGCCAAAGGGGAAGAAAAAATATCTCTTAATTTTTAAAATGCCAAAGGGACTTGTATTGGGGCAGAGGCTAGGAGAATGGGGTGCAGCGGGAGGGGAGGCAGGGCTGTACAGTTCATGTCTGCCAGCTAAGTATTCCTGAGTAATTAATGGGTAGGAATTGAACTAAGTGGGGGAAAAGCAGGTGTTTCCCTTTTCCCAAGGGCATTTCTCATTTATTATATATCTAGTCAAAAGTTTCTCTTTGAGCAGGCTGTCACATACAGCTAAACAGAGGCTATGTGAAAAAGCACCCTAAGCAATCATTTTAAGAGCTGCCCTCATTCCACATTGTGTGACTGAATACAAATGCTTTATTCTTCCCAGTTTGATGATGAGATGGAGATTTAACCTCTGCTTGCCATCATGATCAGTTCACTGAGTTTCTGAGTAGAAACCACAAAGCTCCTGAAAATGTAAGTTACTGGATGTTTGCTCTTGCCCCATTCCCCCCACGCCCAAAGCAATCCAAATACGAGCTTACTGGGAGGGGAGAAGATCAATAGGAAACAGATTCTTATTACAACATTCCACTGGATTTCTCAGAACTCCATTCATGGGATCTCTAGTCCCAGTGGTCATACAATTAGAAAAGAAAAAGGAAACTTCAGACAATAAAAAAGAAGGAGCAAAGGACCGACTCAAATCATAGCGTCTTTTTCTGCCTCCATTATAAGTTGTATAACCCAGCTCATCATAGCATGTGTGTTTGTGTGCCGCAATTTCCTCAGGTTTCAGAAGCCTGACGGTTCAATCAGAAATGTATGTCACAATAAAGCAACAGAAGAACAGTCCTTTACATAACCCTCACTAGCAAAATATCGAGATTCCATAGCCCATTTTGATTCAAGGAATCCCTGGGGAGTCTCATACGTGTCCCAAATCACTGCAAGCCTCCTCCACTACCACCTATGGCATTTGCTCAAATTTCTCTGCTATTCCTGATTCCCAGAATGACTCTCCACGTGTTAAAATTGACATCAATCTTCTAGGCAGGAATTTCCACCCTTGACATAGTCTCTTTTAAGATTCTGACCTTGGCCTAGAGAAGATTTCCTGGACCTACAAAAAAGGAACCCATTCTTCCTCAGTCTAACATATTATCTAGGAAGTTAAAGGATAACCATTTATTCTTGGGAGGGTCTTCTCCTTGGGGGACAAGTCATCAACGCCAACCTGACAGCTATTAATTCTCTCCTCTGTCTAAAGGGAGTTTCACCAGTTCATTAAACCAGCCCAGAGAATAGAGTCTAGGTATACCCACATTGACTACCTATACAGTGTAGACCCTCACTCTGAGATCCTCAAATATACAAGATTAGGTAAAATAATTTTACCCAACAGTGCTTTCATGGGACTGCCTCTTGCATTAAGGTAACTCTATCTGTTGTAACAAAAGAACCCAAAAATTCATTAATAGATCAAACAAAACAATTTATTTCTCACTCACCAAAATAAAAAAAAAAAAAAAAAAACTAGGATGGGTGCTTTTTCAAGTAATAATCTAGGGTGCCAGACTCATTCCCTCCTGTAGTTCCACTATATTTAACATGTGACCCTCAAAGTCACCATGCTCTTTTGCATCAAACTGGGAGAAGGGGGAAGAGAGGCATACTGTTTCTTAATGCCCGTGACTCAGCATCAACACGTCGCATAAAATCCATTGGTGAAAATCAATTGCATGATTCTCTTAGATATAAGGGGTAGGGAGCTGAAAATATAGCCTGTGGCCAGGAAATCATTTCCAAGAGACAACTCTACACCCTGGAAAAGGAAGCACAAATGTTGAGGAGAGCCAGGCATCTCTGCCAGAGCACTATATGGATATAGATATCTATCTCAACAAAAGAACAATAACACAATAACAATAATACAATTAAAATTGTATGTTCAATTTCAACTTGTCCTTATTTTGAACTCTTTATGTTCTTTGTATTACTCCATTTAGTTCTTACCGTAAATCTAAAATAAGGCAGGTCAGGTATTATTAGTCCACTTTACAAAAAGAGGAAGTATGGAATCTTAAGAAATTTGTTAAAGAGTAAACATGATTTATTCTTTAAAATAAAGATGATGATGTCAATGGGAATAGAAGAGAAAGGACCTCCAAAAATCTGTCTCTTCATAAAGCAAAAAGAACACTGGCAAAATGGTCAAAATTAAATATTTCAAAACTCTGGAAATTAACCAAACATTTGCAATGAGGATTGTTTACTCAAGAAAAACAGCTGAATCCCCATAAGAAAATCAAGCTTTATGGTGTTATGACTTGCCCTATTTCCATCCCCCTCTTCTCAGTGCTGATATAACCTTGAAAACAAACAGCCCCAGAGTTACAGTAAAAATCACTGGACTAGCAGCCACAGGAGGGTTCCCAGAGAACTGTCATTCCAGTCTGCCAGTTCCCAGGAAATCCCACTTGAAAGACTGTCTTTATTTGACCTGAATCAGAGCTCACTTAGTGTGAACAGCCTTTTCCCTGAAAATGTTTATCAAAAACAATCAGCAGCTGGGAATTTCCTGGCAGTCCAGTGGATAGGACTCTGTACTTCCACTGCAGGGGGCATGGGTTTGATCCCTGGTTGGGGAACTAAGATCTCACATGCCATGCGTCACAGCCAAAAAATAAATAAATAAATCAGCAGCAACTGTATAACCTTTCAGTTGCCTGAGAAAGGGACAAAAATTGGGGAATACAAGAAGCTAACCAAAAAACTTAAAAGAAAAATCATAAGGAAATATTCACTGAGGCTTTAAAAATCTCTGACATATTTCTGAGAAACTAGAAATCCATGTGCGTGTATAGGGCTGCACACATCCCCAGTGTGTGAGAAGGCCCTACACTCCCATTTCTGGCTAACCTTGAGGCTCTGTGGAAGCAAGAAGTGAAGGGTTATGCAAAGTTGTAAACTACCAACCTGAGAGTTGAAGATGTACCCCAATACACAGACAAAGTCCTTCAACAAAGGCTGAGAGTCTTATTGGTTCCAGGCATTTAAGAAAATAACTTTACTATTATTATCTTGCCACCAAGCTAACTGTGCAGAAATATTAATGGCTAAACATGACAAAGAAAACAGAGATTACATAATTAGTTCAAGAGGATCCCTAAACAAAAAAACAACAATAACTTCTGGGTTTGATTTCCAGAGTTGCCATATTGTATTATTTAAAATGTCTATTTCTTAACAAAAAAATTGTGAAACATGCAAAGAAACAAGAAAGTATGGTCCCTGCATAGGAAAAAAGTCAATCAGGAGAAACTGTCCCTGATGAAATCCAGATGTTAGACTTACTAGACAGAGACTTTAAATCAGATATTTAAAATATATTCAAAACCTGATGGGCAACACATCTAAAGAAAAGTATGAGAATAATGTCTCACCAAATAGAAAATATCAGTAGATAGACATTTTTATTTTTAAAAGTACAAATAGATATTCTGGAGTTAAAAAGTGCAATAATAGAGATAAAAAGTTACTAGAGGGGCTCAGTATCAGACCTGAGCTGGCAGAAGAAAGAATCAGAGAACTTGGCAATAGGTCAGTCAAGATTATCCAGTCTAAAGAATAAAAAAGAAAAAGAATAAAGGAAAATGAACAGTCTCCGATTCTTATGGCACAACAAAAGGATACCAACATGTGCATAACAGGAGTCCCAGTAGGAGAAGACTGAAAATGACAGGAAGAATATTTGAAGAAATGATGACCAGAAACCCCTCAAATATGATTTATAAAATATTCATCTACACCTTCAAGAAGCTCAATGAACTATATATATAGGATAAACTCAAAGAGATCCACACCTAGATACATTATAATCAAATTATGGAAAGGCAAAGAGAAGATCTTGAAAACAGCAAGAGAAGGTACAAGAAATCATCAAGATTAATATCCAGCTTTTATCAGAAAACATGGAGACTAGAAGGCAGTGGAATAACATATTCAAAGTGCTAAAAGAAAAAGAAAAAGATTTATCAAGCAAGAATTCTATATCTAGCAAAACTATCCTTCAAAATGAAGAAGAAATTAAAATATTGTCAGATGAACAAAAACTGAGAGAATTTGTCACTAGCTGACCTTCCCTACAAGAAATACTGAAGGGAGTCTGTCATGATGAAATGAAAGGATACTAGAAAATAAATCAAATCCACATGAAAAAATAGAAAATACTGGTAAAGGTAAATACATAGGTAAATATAAAAACAGTTTAACTGTATTTTCTGTTTGTAATTATTTTCTTCTCCTATAAGAGTAAAAGACAACTGTGTAAAGCAATAATTATAACTCCGTTGATAAGCAAATAATGCACAAAGATGTCATTTATATGACAAAAATATGACAAAGGAGAGGAGAGGGAATGCAGCTAGGAACAAAATGTTTGTATAATATTGAAATTAAGTTTGTATTCATACAAACTAAATTGTGATCAATTATAATGTTAATTGTAATCACCATAGCAACCATTAAGGAAATAACTCAAAAAAATATACTAAAAGAAACAACAAGATTAAAATGCCACAATAAAAAATATCTATGTAACATATGTCACTAATAGAAAAAAAAAGGGACAAGAAGACATAAGTCACACAGAAAACTAATAGGAAAATAGTAGACATCAATCCTACCTTAGTAATTACATTAAATGTAAATGGATTAAACACTCCAATAAAAGACAAAGATTAGCAGGATGGATTTTAAAAAGCATGATTTAACTATATGATGTCTACAAGTGACAAACTTTAGAGTCAAAGGAGAAAATAGTTTGAAAGTAAAAATACAGAAAAAGATCTATTATACAAATAGCAACTAGAAGAGAGCTTGAATGGCCATACTAATATCAGAAATAATAAACTTTAAAATAAAAGGTGTTACTACAGACAATAAAGAATGTTTTTAAATGATTAAAATGTCAATCAATCAAGATGACATCATTATAAAAATATATGTACCTAACAACAGAAAAACAAAATCCATAAAGGAAAAGTGTATTTTATTTCTTTTGTGGCTGAATAATATCAATTGTATGGATATAACACATTTTGTTTATTATATAACAGATGAATCTTGAAAACATTATGCTCAATGAAAGAAACCAGACACAACAGGCCAAATATTATATGATTCCATGTATATGACATGTCCAGAATAGACAGATCCAAAGAGAGAAAATAGATTCGTGATTGCAAGAGTTATAGAGAAGGAGAAATGGGTAGTGATTGCTAAGGGGTGCAGGGTTTCTTTTGGGGAGTGATAAAAATATCTGAAATTAGATAGTGATGTTAGGTGCAGAGCCTTGTGAATACAATAAAAAAAACACTGAATTGTATAGGTTAAAGGGGTGAATTTTGTGGTTTGTGAACTATATCTCAATTTAAAAACTATAATAAAATTTAACTTATCCATACTTCCCTCCCTCTTTCTTTCTCTCTCTCTCACTCACACACACACACACACACACACACACACACACACACACACAACAACAACAACAACAACATGGGTTAAAGGTAAATGAAGATTTGATTGCAAATGTGTCTAACACTGAAACTTTGTTTGCTTGTTTTGTCACTATGTGGTTCCCTTTAACCCAGAAAAAAGAAAAAAGAAAAGTACTTAAATAATTCCAAGATATTTGCAGTTTATTAGCCATTGTCCTAGAAAATCTTTATTTTACTTTAATATTTGTATCATTTTTTTTATTGTTGCATAACAAATTACCACAAACTGAAAAGCTTAAAACAACACAAATTTATTATCTCATGGTTCCCACAGGACAGGCGTCTAGGCACTGATGAGTTGGGTATTCTGCTCAGTGTATCACCAGGCTAAAATTAAGATGTCAGCCAGGGCTGCAGATCGCATCTGGGCCTCTGTGTCCCCTTCCAAGTTATCTGGCTGTCAGAAGAATTCAATTCCTTGAGGTAGTAGGACTGAGACCCTCAGTTTGTAGAGGACATCCACCCTTCCCTACCTAATGGCCCTCACCATGACTGGGAGCTTGCTTCTTCACAGCTAACAGGAGGACACCTCTGCTGTTTTTTCTGACCCCAATTTCTAGACTTTCTTTTAAATGGCTTATTTAATTATGTCAGGCCCACCCCAAATAATCCTCCTTTTGTTAACTTAAAGTCAACTGATTGGGAACCTTAATCACATCAGTAAAATCCATTTACCTTTATAGCATCATGTAACCTAACCAAGGGAGTGACTATCTCATCATATTCGCAGGTCTAGGCCACACTCAAGGGGAGAGGAATATACAGGACATGGGTCATTGGGATTATCTCAGAATTCTGCTAAGTTGTTCCATGTATGTCAGTCAAGAATGGGCCTTGTTAAGTTATGAATATATATAAGCATGGTCACCATTTGGACACCTTTTGGGGAGGCTTGGTCAGCCACACCCCGACAGAGCCAGACTCAGCTTAAGCATGAGACCTAACAGTAGCTTCAAAACCTGGCTGCCTATCAGAATAACCTGGGAAACACTACATTCTACCTCCTAGAAATTCTGACTCAGTATAAAAGGTATAGCTAACTGCCTCCACGCCATCCCCTACACACACACACACACACACACACACACACACACACACACACACACACACACATCCTATGTTTGTTTTTGAGAAGCTCCAGGTGACCAGTGAGGTTGAGAACTATTACCCTTAGACTCTGCAAGCCACAATTAAGAATAAAAACAGTACTATGAGTAAGTGTAATGCTGGCTTGCAAAATAATTAAATTTAACTACACAAATAATTACTTACAATATTTAATTTAATCACTGATTCCTCCTCACTTTTTATTCATGAGAGGAAACACTGTAGCATAGGAAAAGAAATCTAAGGTTTAAATGTCAGATATACTTGAATTCAAATCTCCACTCCACTTGTACTCGTCTATAGTCTCCATAAATTACTTAAGGTCTCAGTCTCAGGTTCCTCTTCCATAACGTGAGACTATCAGTACCTATTCCGTCTACCTCTCAGGAGGATGGTGAGGGTGAAAGGGATGCTAAACTCTTCTAAACACAAGTTGTTAGGTAAAATCTGAGTCTTTCTCCTTCAGTCTCCTTGACTTTTGAACAGCAGCAATTCCTTGGGTCTGTTCTAGGAACATCCTGGGAGAACTGGTCCTCATTCCCCTCCTTCCTCCTTTTCTCCCAAAAGAGGACTGCTAGGAAGCCTGCCCCTTAAGGCTGCTGCCTTCCATTCCCACTGTTCATCCTCCCTTTTATGGGGCCTGTTTGACAGGGAAAGAGCCATACATCTAGGTATGTTAAAGGTTGTCTGTAGGTGGAGGGGAAATATTCCTCAGAAAATTTTAATATCATATAACATTCCTCCCTCACATTGATTACACATAAATTGGGCATGCACGGCCAATTACAGGACAAAATACCACTCCCACATCCACCACACCATATTTTCCCTTGTATCCACCTGGCTGACCATGATTAGTAACCCCTCAGAGCCAGCTTGCTGCCACTGTCTTACCAAGTACCTGGCACACAATGCTTCACTTCTTCCAGTGGGAGAGGTTAAGAAAGGCAGGATGTGTGGTCTGACATGAAAGGGAAATATAAAACTCTGCATAAAAATAGGACCATTAACATTTGAGCACTCATTTTCCCCAAACTTGCAAATAATAATAGCTGTTTTACCTAACTCGAAGGATTGTTCGGAGAATGAAGAGAAATAACGGTTGCCAAATGCAGTTTGTACTTTTTCTTCACTAAGTAATCATAAGGCTTAAGAGAAAGATCTCAAAGTGGGTCAAGTAAAATTAGGAGGGAGTAATTCTCATTCCCTCAGACTTCTTCCCACATGTCAAATTATGCTCTGATCATTGTTTGTGCATATCTAAATCACCCTATTGGACTATAAGCTCCTTCAGAGCAGAGCCTGTCTTGTCTGTTCAGAATATTGGCTTTTACTAGAGTACGATCCAGGGTAAGGTACGGAAGGGTAGATGCTTATTTGTCTGTGATGGGCAGCCCCGCGACGGCAGGGAATTTTATCTGTTTGGTCTATTATATCCCCAGTACTTTAGAACCATGCCTGGTACACAGTAAGCACTCAATAAGTATTTGTGGAGTAAATGAATGAGAAAATATTTGCTGGCTTGAGTTAAAATAAGGTAAATTTGATTTGACAGAATGAAATGGCAGTTGTTTTCATCTCTAGGAAAGGAGCAAGCAAAGCTGGATAAAGACAAAGTTCAGGGCTTCCCTGGTGGCGCAGTGGTTGAGAGTCCGCCTGCCGATGCAGGGGACACGGGTTCGGGCCCCGGTCCGGGAAGATCCCATGTGCCGCAGAGCAGCTGGGCCCGTGAGCCATGGCCACTGAGCCTGCGCATCCAGAACCTGTGCTCCGCAATGGGAGAGGCCACAACAGTGAGAGGCCCGCGTATCGCAAAAGAAAAAATACAAAGTTCAGTCTTCGAGATGTTGTCTATATGCCCTTCTCTTACCCTCTCAGAATGGCTCTCTCACCCTCTTTGCTTCCCTCCCATTCTCCCCACCCCAGCGCATTTTATATTGTTCTATGACTGTGCAAGACCCTTGCCGTGGAACCCGGCCCAGTCCTCCTTATTCATGCTCCCAAGTTGCCTTCCCCCTCCTGCTCTTTCCATTCACCACTTCCCCAGCAACACTTCCTGCACAGCAAAGTTGAGAAATCACACCCATACATTGTATGGAGAGTGTAGCTGTTTCTGCATTTTTGTGTCCTGTTCCTTGAGTGTCCTCCCTGCCAGGACCCCATTCCCCTTTCCCAAACCTCCAACAGCTCACTCACCACTGCCGCGTCTGCCTCCTCATTTTCTATGTACCACCTATCTTATTGGAAGGATGTTATATTAGTCAGCATTCTCCAAAGAAACAGAGCCAACAAGATGTACATCGGGGAAGAGATTTATTATAAGGAATCGGCCCACATGATTATGACAGCTGAGAAGTCCCAAGAACCTCAGTCCGCAAGCTGGGGACATAGGAGAGCTAATGGTGTGGTTCCAGTTGGAACGCTAGCAGAACTGAGACTCAGGAAAAACTGATGCTTCACTTTGAATGGGCAAAAGCTGATGTCCCAGTATGAAAGTGGTCTGGCAGAAGGGATTCTCTCTTATGCAGGGGATGGTCAGCCTTTTTGTTCTACTCACACCTTCAACTGATTGAATAAGGCCCTCCCACATTGGAGAGGGCAATCCATTTCACCCAGTCTTATGATTGACTGTTAATCTTATCCAAACCCCCTCCACCACAGACATAGCAACACAACGTTTGACCAAATATCTGGGTACCCTGTGGTCCAATCAAGTTGACACATGAAACTAACCGTTGCAGATGTAAACTTCTCACCAAAGTCACCTACTAAACCCTAAAATAAGCTTCTCTGAGGCATCTACTTTTTTTCTGACTCCTAGAAGCGAAAAGTGGCAGGCCCAAAGCAAGTGCTGTGAAAGGGAAGATGTTCACCACGCCACCCTCCACCTTGTCTTTCTTCCCAAGCCAGGGGCTCCAGAACTGACTTGAGACAGGACAGCCACCTCCCTAAGATGAGCCTGTATGGAAGGCTCATCCCCTGATACCTGCAAGGAAGGACTGCTGGGAGCCACAACCTCTTTGTCTCTCCTTCTCCATTCACTCTCCAACCACCTCTACAAATGTTGACTTGTGCCTGAAACACACTTACCCTTTTCATTTGTGTAACTTACCACAGCTGTCTAAAGGCTGGGCAGCCCAGTCATCCACAGTCATACTGTTAAATGTGTCAAATAAACATCATTGCAAGTTTTATTTACTACTAAACACTGTGATCAAGTTGAAAGACATGGACAAACAATCAGAAGACTTGAGTTTGAATACTGGCACCATCACTTGGTAGAAATAAGAAAATTAACAAAACATCTAAATTTATTAAGCCCAGTTTTCTGATATTTTCCTTTATCTACCTTGCAGCACCAATGTGAGCATAAATGGAACAAGGGTTGATCTTGGTAATAGAAGTAGTTCGTAAGTCATGAGGTGCTATTCCAAATATAATATATCGTTACGTTATTTTCAGTCTTCACAATTTGTTGTTTATATAAGCTTCCATTCATTACTTTAAAAACAAACTTTAAAAGGCCTCTGAAAGACAGGAGCTTCAAACAAACTCTGCTGTAAAGCCCCAGAAATCAAATAGAAAAGGAAAGAAAGAAATATACCCAAACTTTAGGAAATGCAAAAATCAAAGAGCAGAAATGGCTATGCAATAACTGCGACTAATAGGAAGTGCATCGTCCTTGGAGGAGGTGTTCCGTTCACCATCGCAGGATAGAGATACTGTACTTTAAGAAAGGCCTTCATTTATCATCAAAATGATATCGGGTATCATGCAGACCAGCTGTGAGGCTCTCCAAGGGTGAAAGAGACAGGACAAATTGTGTCCAAGAGTCGAAGGAGAGGGGGTCACAACTCTTCCAGTGCAGCTGCGTAGCCCATTGGGCAACAACGACAAAACGGCCCCAACTCGAATGCCAGCAAAGCAAAGGTGAGTTCATATCAGAGGCATATACAGGGAGAATTCATATCTCTGCTTTATAATGGATGTTCTCTTGTGCTCTAAAAGCTTTGATGAATTATGACAGACATTTATCAGACATTAGAAAAATTCCAACGTTGGAAAAAATTTACCACCATTTATCAGAGGCTTGAATCTACAGTGAATTTTTCATTATGGGATATGGGAACACATGTGCAATGAGTGGGTAGGTTTCTGGTTCAAAACACCAAACCCACACTGTCCTACAAGTAATCGGATTCAGACAAACACAGGACAGTGCACTCCAGGTCCCTGAGCATCTTAAAGCAAGAAACAAAAATCATTCCAAATGGTACTTAAACCCAACAATGATAACCGAAACCCCCATACCAGATAACATAACCTTTGGTATCACATTGTGATGAAAGCAATAGACTTGAACGTGACCAAGTCAAATGCACCTGATGTTCTACTGTAGGCATGATAAACCTCATCTTAGACCTATCCTCAATCTAAACTCACTGAGGCTTTTCACTCCTAATCACATCTGCTTCTCTATGACCTGATCAGTCCTTAATTGCATCTAATTGATCTCAATTTGTACCTTTGAATTGGTACATCATGACCTAATTTAGAAACACAGTAGTGTTCTCCATATCACTGTCTCCTTTGATCCTCCTGACAGTGTTGGAGGGGTGTTGGAGTTGTCTGGAGAAACACTTTTACTCATCTCTTACATAGGAAAAATTAACTCACAATAGAGTTAATAGAGTTAGTAGGAGAGCCCAGATATTATGACTCCCTCCTCCAGTGCTCCTTAAATATGGAAAAGAACTTCTTGGAGCTTAAGACTGTGAGACCCTCACAATGTGCTCCTCAGGGACATCTCGTAATTTCCTCTTCAGGAGCTCCTTAAGAATAGCATAAAGGCATATCCAGCTGGAACCATTTACACAAACTGTACAGCCTGGAGGCAGGGGATGGACTTAATGACCCTAGGCTAATCAATTCCTGCTTCCTAACACAAGGAGTGATTGCAAAGTAATGATCCACCAGCCCCAGACAAACATCACTTATACATTAAATGAAGTTTCTGATTCCTCATTCCATGATAAATGTATGGTTAATCCTGATTCCTGATCCATCATAAATTGCTCTTCTCTTCAGGGTCACTAAGTGACATTTGACTGTGAGCTGTAGAGGAGGTTAAGCAGGAGAGCTTCAGCTGGAGTGGGCGCAGTATTGTAGGTATAGTAAACGTTCGTATTAATCTGTTGCCATCTGTCTTTATTTTGCTAACCCACTCAATCGGACACCATAAATGTTAACAGACATAGAAATGCTTTTCTTCAACATTAGGCACACATATCTTCTTGCTTCACCTCCTGAATCTCAGACAGCCCTTGATTATCATAAGCAATGCCACGATGATCCCCCAGCTCCCTGAAGTGGCTCCGAACAGTCACGCCATATAAGGCATTATTCCTCATCCACAACCAGTTTTTGGATTCCGTCTCCAGGCTCCAGCGCTCCTGTACTTGGCAGCAGATTTTTCCCCCTCTTACCCAGAAAGATCCAGAATTCAACCTTTAGCTCATCTTCTAAGAATGTGGACTCAAGCTGGGGTGGTGAAGGTTAAGCCAACCACTTTTTATTCTTCCAAGCAGATTGCGTGGAGGCAGCTACACTCCTGCCCCAGTTCCCCCAAACACCCTACATATCAAAAACCAGAACAGCCCCTGTGTTTTTGCTACCATATAGTAAACGGAAAATCTATTTGTTTGATGAGTAAAAAGGTTCCAAAAAGAGACTTGCCTTATAATTTCTAAGAGATCTGCCATCTCTGGGCCATTGAAGGAGCTCCCTGAAGTCTTTATAACTCTGGTACACTCTGGCAACTTTTGAAAGAATTAAATAACTTTAAAAGTCTAATTTGTATTTTAGTGGATGCTGTAATACACTGCCCAAATCCATCCTCCAGGACTGAGATACACATTCCCTCAGCTACCTGCTGTACTGACCACTTACAGCTCTCAGCTGAGTCCTTCTCTAGGACTTGCCCTAGAAAGCCACCTCACTGGGGGTCACAGGGTCACCCACATCCCATGACTGGTCACTGCAAGGGTATAAAGACCCAGTCTTCTAGTGCCAATTCAGGACAACTCTGCAAGGCAAGCCCAGCTTCAGAGATCCCCAAAGGGCTCTGTGACAAGTGTCACAGTAACCTGAGGCTTTTCTTGGGACCATCACACATTGACTCCGCCCTCTCCCCAATCCTATTGCCTTCCCTTCTCCAAAAGGCAGGGTACTCCCCAGTACATGCTCTCAGTGTCTGTTTCCTGAAGAGCCTGCTTTACACATGGATATTTGAAAGACAGTGGATTTATAAACTGAATCAAATGCATAGCAGTTTGTTGATTTGTTTTTACTACTCAATATGACTAATAATTTTGAGCTTTGGGCTAGAGGGAGTCTTTATTCTAGAAAACAGCTTTCACAGGGGACAAGGGAATATTGTTGAACCAGGTAAAGAATATACAACTGTTACACTTTCAAACACAACTACTCTGACAATGTTAAACACTATGTCATTCTGAGTCAACCACCAATTCTGTATTAGTTGAAATGCAGGTCCCAGTGTAGAAGAGGGTAAAGAGACAGCTAATGCTCCCCAGCTATTCATACTCACTCTTTGTCTGAACTTCCTATCTCCTCTGACAGTTAACCACAGGGGGGTCTTGCCTTCCCACCCTTCTCTTCATATCTTTAGGGACCAAATCCTGACTGGTGGGGTCAATTCTTATGATTGTTTTGGTAGCAATAGAACCAGAAGGGAGAATAAGCTCATCATGTTTGAAAAGCTCAAAAAGTAGCTCCTTCCTCCTTAGTCTACTGGCTGACAGTTATGTTTCATCCATCAATCGTCTTGCCAGTGGGTGTGGGATCAGAGTGCCCATATTCTCATCCCTATGTTCCTTTATTGTATACAGCTCTTCATGCCTCTAGACCTGTGTTTCTTGCCTCTGATAGTTGTCTCTTTTATCTCCAGAGATGTTATGAAAACTAAAAGATGATTGAAATAGGGAGGGTTTGAATTTATTAACTGGAAATCACATATTTCCTATATTACCAGTAGAAGGCAGTGAAAATGATATGAAATCAAGATAATATCCCTAGGTTTCACAACTATTAAGCTCAATATTATGAGTCATTTTATCACTCTGACCCACAATTACTGCCTGTGTCTATCTGATTCCATTCAAGCATCCAGTGAGAAGACAGGAAGAATAAAGGCTAATTCCAGAATGGTATACTTTCGAAATCATTAACTGTATCAGTGCCTTTTCCTAGATAAAGTGGGGAATATCCAAATAAAATTATCACCATTCAGCCAAAATGCTTACATCTCTTTGGTGGTCATGATACGTTACTTCAGTTTTTGCAAATAGCTGCTTAGTTATAAGCCTGTAATTTTAATATCCATCCATAACGACAAGGTAAAGCAATAATCTGACATAAATGTTAACCCAAAAGGTAAGAGTGTGATTATAAGAGAAAGGGAACTGACCTTATTACCCAAAGCTATGTATAGAACAGTGCAATTTCTATAAAAATTCCAAAGGCATTTTTCACAGAAATAGAACAAATGTTCCTAAAATTTGTATGAAACCACAAAAGACCCCAAATAGCCAAAGCAATCTTGAGAAAGAAGAACAAAGCTGGAGGCATCACAGTCCCTGACTTCAAACTATATTACAAAACTATAGTAATCAAAAAAGTATGTTCCAGCATAAAACAGACACCTAGATCAATGGAACAGAATTGAGAGCCCAGAAATAAACCCACACATATATGCTCAAGTAATATTTGGCAAGGGATCCAAGGATACTCAATAGGGAAAGGATAATCTCTTCAATAAATTGTTCTGGGAACACTGGATATTCACATTCAAAAGAATATAGTTGGACTCCTGTCTTAACACCACTCAAAAATTAACGTGAAATAGATTAATGATTTAAATGTAAGAAAGACCTGAATTCATAAAAAACCTAAAAGAAAACGTAGGGAAAAATCTTTACAGTGGTCTTAGGAATGATTTCTTGGATATGACACCAAAAGCAGAAGCAACAAAAGCAAAAATAAATAAGTGGGACTACATCAAATGAAAACGTTTCTACACAGTAAAAGAAACATCAACAAAATGAAAAGGCAACCTATGGAATAGGAGAAAATATTTGCAAACCATATATCTGACAAGGGGTTAACATCCAAAATACATAAGGAACTCACACAACCCAATAGCAAAACAAAACAGACAAATTTTTAAAACCCAGATAATCTGATTTAAAAATAGGGGCAGGACTTGAATAGACATTTTTTTTCCAAAAATAAGACATACAAATGACCAACAGATACATGAAAATATGCACAACATCACTAATAATCAGGGAAATGCCAATCAAAATCACAAGAAGATATCATCTCACACTGTTAGAATGGCTGCTATCAAAAATACAAGAGACAACAGGTGTTGGCAAGGATGTGGAGAAAAGGGAACCCTTATACACTGTTGGTGGGAGTGTAAATTGGTATAGGCACTATGAAAAACAGTATGAAAGAATTCCTCAAAAGATTACAAACAGAACTACCATATGATCCAGCAGTCTCATTTCTGGGTATATATCTGAAAGAAATGAAATCATTGTCTTGAAGAGATATCTGCACTCCCATGTTCATTGCAGTATTACTCACAATAGTCAAGGTATAGAAACAACCTAAGTGTCCATGAAAGGATGAATGGATAAAGAAAATGCGATATATGTATACAAGGGAATATTATTCAGCTCTGAAAGAAAAGGAAATCCTGCCATTTGCAACAACATGGGTGGACCTTGAGGGTATTATGCTAAACAAAATAAGGCAGACAGAGAAAGACAAATACTGTATGATCTCACTTATCTGAGGAATCTAAAAAAGTCAAACTCATAGATAAAGGGAGTAGAATGGTGGTTGCCAGGTGCTGGTGGGGGTAGAGGAAATGGGGGGACACTGGTCAAAGGGTACAAACTTCCAGTTATAAGATGAATAAGTTCTGGGGATCTAACGTACAACATGGGACTACAGTTAACAATACTATATTGTATACTTGAAAGTTGCCGAGAGAGTAGATCTTAAATGTTCTTACCACACACACACATACACATACACACACACACACACACACGTAACTATGTGGGGTGGTGGATGTGCGAACTAACTATATTGTGGTAATCATTTTGTAATATATATTTGTATCAAATCTTCATGTTGTACACCTTAAACATATACAATATGTTATGTGTCAATGATATTTCAATAAAATTGGGATAAAAATAAGAGAAAGGAGACTAAGGTGGAGAAGATAACCACACACTGACTTGATGTTCTCTATTTCTCAAAGGCTTTAATTGAAGCATTTCTCTCAGTAATGCTGCTTTTGCAACTACATAGCAACAAAGCATTTGAAATAACTTTTGACACTCTAAGCATAAAAATTTACACTGAGGTGAGGAGTTTATAGAAAGCAACTGCGTTCCAGTGCTTCCTGCTCCAGTGCTTACTGCTGCTGCAAACAACATGAAAAGTGTATTCCCAAAGTTAAACGGGTAATAGCTGAGAAAGGGTTAAATAAAGAGAACCAGATCCCAGCCAGTCAGGGTCTGAACACCAATGAGCATTTCTTTAGATGATGTCATGCTTGAATCCAGATATTCTTTTGAAAAGAGCTTGTGGTTGAAGTTTCTGTAAACCAGACTGAACTGGAATTTCCTCCCATTCCAGGAGTCTCCTTCTCTCCCTCCTACACGGTTTGCTTAGGTAGGGTTGTTCAAATGTAGTAATGTTCTTTCCTAATGTTTGACCAAAAGCACTTTTTGTAACTGTGATTTGCATTTGGAGTTTTTAAATGATCCTCGTCCACTGCTCTCCGTGAGCCTCTTTCATCCTTACTTGGTAATGACACGGGAATAAGTGCTTACTAGAAAATTCAGAAAGATACTCTCTCTTCTCAGTCATCCTAAATTCTGCCTCTTTCCATTTATGTCCTTCAGACAGTTCTTGGGGTGGGGAGGCCCGCGACAAATGAAAAGAGCGAGACCAACACTTTCAGTTACATAGCAAGACGGAAAGTTGTTGAGGTGTGCGTGGCATTATCCTCTATTCCTCTAGCCTGTGTTGACAACCAAATAAGCAGGAGATTTCCAGGTGACAGCAAGTCTGGTGAATTCAGGAAACCTACTCAAGGAAAGAGTGAGACCGTTGAAAGCCTTCACGACTGATCTAGAGACATACAGCATACATGAAGAGACAAGGGTCATGTGCTCTGGACTTTGTTTTAGGCACTCTTTTAACTTAAATCCTGGAGCTATCAAGAGAGTTAGGTTCATGAAATGGCAGGAAAGTTGGTAAGGACTCTTAGGGCCTGTCAAAAATTGGCACATCTCCCAACTTGCCGAGAGACAATGTCCTTTATACAAGCTATTTTTGTATTTAAAGATACCGTCTTCTGAAAGAATGAATTCATTTACCACCCCATTAAATCAAATCTTAAAATCTCGGTTAACCAATAATCTCTTCTAACTTACTTCATTTGGAATATACTAAAAAATAGCCATTAGGAGAAAATGTATGTCAAACGTCATGGCACTAAATGAGTTAGTATATATGTGAACAGTCTTTGGAAACAAAAAAAACTATAAAAATAGAAGACATTATTTTTAAGATCACTGGCTCTTAACATCATCATTGTCTACCTGTAGTGTAGTCTCCAAGAGAATAAGAACCACATTTCTTTTGATCTCCATCGTATCCCTGTTCCCTAACAGTGCCTGGAACATCATAAATATCTGATAAAGTTTCGCTACATTGAATTTAAATTTGAATCCACAAATATTTATTAAGCACCTAGTATATAAGTCACTGTGCTGATAGGTAATTGCAAAAAGGAGTACAGAGATAAGTTTCTACCTTCTTGAGGAGAGGACTCAGTCTAATCCATCTAATCCAAGAGCTCTGTCACCCCAGATTGCAAGGCAATGGTTGCAAACACAAATGTCTTAAGAACCAGACAGAAAATGTTAAGTGTAAGTAGGCTGCTGATTTTAAGACAATAGCATATCATGAGGGTAGTGAAACCTGGAGAGGACAAGCTTGCTTAAAATAACAGTTATTCAAGAACTTCCCTGGTGGCGCAGTGGTTGAGAATCTGCCTGCTAAGGCAGGGGACACGGGTTCGAGCCCTGGTCTGGGAAGATCCCCCATGCTGCGGAGCAACTAAGTCCGTGAGCCACAACTACTGAGCCTGCGCGTCTGGAGCCTGTGCTCTGCAACACGAGAGAGAGGCCACGACAGTGAGACGCCCGCGCACCGCGATGAAGAGCAGCCCCCGCTTGCCACAACTAGAGAAAGCCCTCGCACAGAAACAAAGACCTAACACAGTCAAAAATAAAAAAATAAATAAACAAATGTGGGGTTAAAAAAATTATAGTTATTCAATTTCAAACATTTTGTAATCACTCTACTAATAAAAATAGTTTTGTCAACTTTCTGGCAGATTATTCATCCATGAAAAGAAATGAAGTTCTGATACGTGTTACAATATGGGTGAACCTTGAAAATATCACACTAAGTGAAATAAGCACACAATAAAATAAGAACAAAAGATAGATGTAGTATGATTTCACTTACATAAAATATCGAGAATAGGCAAATTCATAGACACAGGAAGTAGATAAGAGGTTACCAGAGGCTGGTGGGGAGAGGGATGTGGAAAGTTATTGCTTAATCGTTACAGTTTCTATTTGGAATGATGAAAAACTTTTGGAAATCAATAGTGGCGATGGTTGCACAACGTCGTGAATGTAATTAACGTCACTGAACTGTACAATTAAAAATAGTGAAAATGGCAAATTTTACATTATTTATATTTTACCACAATATATATTTTTTTAAATTCAGGCAGATTCTATGCAATCTGGCTAGCCAGTTGAGACTCATGAGTCCTGGCACAAGGCTTTGTTCAGTAATTATCTTCCAAATAAAGAAAGACATGGTTTCCCCCACCCCCATGATATTCCGGAGTTTAGTGGAAAGAACACAATATTTCAATTCAGGTGGTTATTGCTTTTGCTATTTACTAGCTACATAACCTTAGGTAAATAAATCTCTCCATACCTCAGCTACCCCTTCCTCACTAATAATGCGGAGATAATCGTGGAACCTACCTCCCAGGATTATAGTGAAGATTGTATGAGGTAATTTTTGTAAAGCTCTTCTCAAAGTGGTTGGCTTATTATCATTATAAGCTATTATTAACATTAGCTAAACTAATAAGAATTAGTTGTTATAATCATTAGAAAAACTAGACAAATAAAGATTTGCATTTTTGTTCCTAGCCTAATGATTTGTTTATTTACCTGACTGATTTTCTTCTTGGGAACTATAGATGCGTCAAAATGGAGTTCATAATCTGTTTTTAAATATCTCAGTTTTATCTAATGATGTTACTGACTTGCTGAAAATCCTTTAATGATGCCCTGTGGTTTCAATAGGCCCCAAGTCCTATAGCACAGGCCCGTCTTCACCTCTTCAGCCTTGTAGTGGATTCTGTGGCCTCCTCCTCATCGATTCTGTGCTTCCCAGCAGTCCTGCTTTCTGTCTTATAATCTCTGTGCTTCCAGAGAAGCTGAATCTTCCCTTGGCTCCAGAGAACAAATCTCTGCCCAGGCCACGCTAAGGCAGGCTTTCCCTGTCTCCTCAACACTGCGCGTGGTCCAAAGCAGAGCATGGGGCCTCCACTGCTCCAATTGGGGTTCATCTCAGGCCTCTTATTAGGAATTCTGTAACAAGTTTTTCTCTCTTCTGGATGGTGTAGAAGGCAGATGTGAGGGCTGGAGCTGCTGCAGTCACTTCACTACCTTAGGATACTTAAGTCAACATGCAGGAGAGATTAGGGCCAAGAAAACCGGAGAGGAATAAAGAACTCTGATAAAGTAAGGACTGGAGACATCCACCTCTGGATTTTTCTGTTTACTGAACCAATAAATTTTCCTTATTATTGCAACCAAAAAGTCTTAGCTGGTTTAAAAAGAAAAAAATGGCTCATGTTGCTCCACTGTTCCCTACCTTTTTCCAGCCAAATTTATCTGGTTTCTGTTTCAGAACATAACTGAGCTTCTTCTTATCAAACTGTTCTCAGCAATACACTCTCTCCCTGGATTGTTTATTTGCCGTCCTGCCTCCTATCATTTTCTTACTCTGCTTGCTCTGGTTAATTCTCATTCACCCTGAATAGTTCAGCTCAAAAATGATTTCTCCAAGAAAGCCTTCGCAGATCCTTCAGTCTAGATCAAGTTCTCCTATCATGGGCACCAATAACATTTTATACTTCTACTTTGGAAGACTTGCCACCATGATAAATAATTGTCTAATTCATCGATTGACGTCTATCTGCCACATTTTACTATTTTGTTCACTATTGCTATATCTCTAGGGCCTAACATAAAGCCTTGTCCATAAAAATAACATTAAATAAATATTAGTTGAACAAATGACTAGTTCTTAGCTGCCAAGGCTAATTGTTAAGGCACTGGTGTAGACTACCCAATAAAAACAAAAACATTTTAGAAGCAAATCAGTAGTTGAGAAAAGAGGGGTTAAGATAAGAACAAGCTGCTGGTCTCTGGCTATGGATGAACAGCTACATTCAACAAATATTAGTTGGGCACAAAACAGAGACTGAGGTACAGAAGACATTAGCCCTGCCCACAGCAAGCTCTTTGCTGGACTTTAATTAGCTGGGCCTAGAGAACACTGCTGCTGTGAAGGATTCCAAGTCACATGTATTACTCATTGCTTTGGTGCTTAGTTCAATCAGGGTCGAATCTACATTTAGCCTTTTAAAAAGTCTGGCTTTGGCACTGGCCTAAATAGCAGAAAAAGCATAGCTCTCAAGCCCTCCTTTCTTTGACTTTACCTTTATTCTCTAAAGCTTGGAGACAAAGAGAAGCATGTTGGTTGCCTCCAAACCTATCCTCCCCAGGTATATGAAAACATTTTGTAGACCACAACCCACTGTCCACATTTAAGTTCTACTATATCATCGTATGGAAGGCAGAGATGGCAAGAGCTTGGGAATGAGGCTGGATTCTAGTGGGAAGTCAAGATGAGCCAGAAGCCAGAATCAACTTTAGTTCCAAACCACACAGAACAGTGATGGCTCTGGTGTCTGAGTAAAGCCAGACATTGATCCATCCAAACCCTAGCTTTGCCACTTCACTAGCTTTGTGACCTTGTGAATGCTACTTATGATTTTCGAGCCTCAGTTTTCTCGTCTATAAATCGGGGATAAAAATATCTAGCCTCATAGAATGAAATGAGATAAAATACATGAGACACTTTGCACAAGTTCTGGCAAATAGAAAACATTCCTTTTAACCTCTCATTATTTTTTAATCCACTAGGAAAAAGGTAGCAGATCAAAGTATGAAGTTTTCCCCCAGCTTTTGTTTTGAGCTCAGGCTGTTTTATTCAGTGATGATCTGTATTGACTCCATAAGCAGATACTTCCTTGGAGATTTTAGCTATATTTTCCCCCTGGGCCCACTTTACCCTGAAACAACCACACGAAAGGTGAGACAGTTCAATGCCACTGCTTTACATCGTGATAACAGCTTTGTTGACACGTCAGCCCTCCATGTCAAAATATGACAACCATAATAAGCAAAATAAATTTAAAACATTTATTGGTTTTAAGTGTTATCATTTCCCTCTACTATCAGTGACATATCATGTCAAATGTGATCTATTTGAAGTATACTTTAAGCAAGATAATTAATTAATTGGATTTAGGAGCTGAGTATTTAACATATTTTATGATGCAGTTTGATGAAAAATCCCCATATATAGACAGAGTTCAATAGAAACTCCTGGCCACAAGTCTAGTTTACAATCCAAAGACATCCTTCCTACTGAGGCCCCATGCCCACACACAAAAGGGAGGGGAGAAGATCAAAGTATGCTCTTGAAATTGCTGACACCATCCTAGTACACATCAACAACCAATCTAGGCATCGTTAAAAAAAAAAAAAAAAAAAAACCTAGAAGAATTGGGCTTATGGTCATGTACTCTTCATTTTATACCAAGTCCATCATTATAACTTATCTTCTCTCAACTGATAGCTTCTTGGGCAAGGATGAGGCCGCGCAGGGACAGTTTTTGCTCAGCCAAACTACCGCCCTCTGGGCTCCATCGGGGTGACATCACGATGTCATGAGCAAAAGCTTTAACGGTGACAAAATCCAGGTGCTCCAGAAGATGAAAGGTCCAAAGCCATTCTGCACCAAAGAGTGGCCTTCAGTTCAACAGTGGAGAAAAGAAGGAGGAGGGAGAAAGGGAACTGAAGCGTCAGTGACAATTAGAGATTGCCTGACAGGGCCTATACTCAACGAGTTATAGGGGCAATTACCCTAAAAATTTTGAAGCAGCCATTTGCTCGGTAACCTAGCCGGACCTGACACCCTAGCAGAGATTGCCATAAGCAGGGAATTTATGGTGTTGGAATGCCAGTTTAGCATAATTACCTCAGGGAACAGATTTAAACCACTTGGTTTTTGAAACGTGTGCAACAAAAACAACAACAAAATGAGTTTATGCAGACTCGGTACCAATTGCACGAAGAGCCCTCTAAGTCTTTATCTCCAAAGACGGGGGTCCTTCTCCTTGCCTGTTTGTTTTCTCTCTTTGGATGAAGATTCACAGCATTCATCCATAATAACTGTATCTCACTCCATTACAGGTAGTTCAAGGCCTCTCCGCATAAATGATATGCATGGCTTTGTGTCTTCATCTTTAAAACCACCAGCTATCTTAGTTGCAGACATATGTTAGGTTTAATGCATCCCCTGCCATAAAAGTGTTGCTTAAGACTAATGAACAAACGAATGTTTGTTTAAACCTCTTTGTGAAAATCAAACAAGCTTTCAACAGCTATTCATATATTTACTGTCAGATGTGAATCATCACTTAGGTGCTTTACCCTGGACTATTATTACCAGCTAATGCTTGTAGTTTCACGGCATTAATTCACTTGCTGGGATTTTTGTTTGGGTTTTTTTCCCCCCTCTTCCTTTCTGTCGGTGCCATCTCCAGAAAGGCTCTGGATGAAGAGTCCCATAATGTCACCGGCAGAACTGACAACACTTGTGCCCCGTACAGGCATGGTGTTCTCTTCACGAGGGCCACAGCCTCCAGGGACTGCCAGCCAGCGCTGTACTTCACCCAGCACCTGTCTGCTTTGGATGGCGCCCTGAGGATCCCGCCACCCCCAAGCAAAAGAACACAAGCAGAGCCCGTGTCCTGCCTCTGCCCCCGCCCCTGCTCACAAAGTAGCTTTTTTTTTTTTCAGACTCAGCAGTACCTGAAAAGCTCCCACAAGATTTCCCCATTATATTAAATAACAGGTTTTAGAAGCTGGGAACTGTTATTCTAGTGTGGCTGGGTGTCATTAAGGTTGCACGTCTATGCTTGTTTAATTTTTCTTCTGCCATTAAGCAAACTAAATGCTCGGAGGTTTTTTTCTGTCTCAGTGGGGTCCACCCAGAATAGAAAAGAGAAATAAGTGTTCCAGGGTTGTGTAACTGGGTTTTTTTGTTGCTTTGATTATGAGGAAGGAATTAAAAATCCCTCCTAGTCAGTACTTAAAATATCAAAGTCATTGTTTAATGCCTTTGAGTCACTGTACGGCTAATTCAACTGCATGGCATAGTGCCGTTTCACGGTGTGTGAAACGCAGATAGTACAAAGTGATTGCAAAGTTGAATAAACACCAAGTTAGTTTCAGAAGTCTGCAACTTCCTGGTGGAGTCTTTCAAACTGAACTGTGCTATTGTCTGACAAAGTCGATGGTTCCCTTACACTTGTGTTAACATGAGGGGGTACCTGACACTGTGGTACCTGGAAGAGATGGCTGTCCTCAGGGAGGTGTGTGCACTGACAACTCAACATCACCTGACTCCCTGTCCCTCAGGGAGACATCACCACACGGCCCTGTGTGGGCAAGTAAGGGACAAGCAGGGCAGTGACAGAAAGGCTATGGCCAAAGGAGAGACCCCAGGACAATTTTTAAAGCAATGTGATGTCAATGTATACTGTGACTTGAGAGTTAAAAAAACAGAGTAAAGGCTCCCACCCTGCTGCTTCCTGGCCACAAGACCATGGTCAAGCCAACCTCACATTTCTGAGCCTCAGTCTCCTTACCTGAGCCCACAGTCAATAATAACAACTATTGACTAACTCCCATGTGTGTTCCAATATCAAACAAAACAAGTAAGCCCATGTCCTCAGTGATGTTTATTAGCTGTTATAAACAATTATAGAAATCAAATAAAACCCAATGTTTATTGATTGTTAGGGTGTGTCAAACAGCGAGCTAAGGGCAAGAGATACAACTGTACACAGAGCACAGCTCTCATTCTCAATCATTCACCCAGCAAAGATTTTTGAGGACCTGATAAGCTCCAGGCACTGGTAATATAACAGATAAAAAATGAAATCTCTTGCTTTCTAAAGCTTGTATTCTGATAGGGGAAGATGAGCAAAAAAGCCAATAATCGGCTCACCCCTTTCAAGACTTTGCTCATATATCCCTTTCTCAACAAAGCTACATGACCACCCTGTTTAAAATTTCAACCACCACCCAGTATCCATTCTCTTTTACCCTGCTGTGATGTGTCATCTTGACTGGGCCCTGAGTGACCAGATATTTGTTCAAACATTATTCTGTGTGTGATGGTGTTTTGGGATGAGATTAACATTTGAGTCAGTAGACAGAGTAAAGCAGATTGCCCTCCCTAATGTAGGTGGGCCTCATCCAATCAGTTGAAGGCCTGAATGGAACAAAAAGATGACCTTCCCTAGAGTAAGAGGGACCTCTTTTGCCTGACCACCTTCAAACTGGGACATTAGTTTTGCCTGCCTTCAGACTTGAACTGAAACATTGGTTCTTCTTGACTCACGAGCCTGTCAGCTTTCAGAGTGTAACTTATGCCATCAGCTCTCCTGGTTCTCAGACCTTCAGACTTGGACTGGAACTACACCATCCTGGGTCTCCCTCTTGCCAGCTGCAGATCTCCATAACCATGTGAGCCAATTTCTTATAACAAGTACTTATATACATCCTGTTGGCTCTCTTTCTCTGAAGAACTCTGACTAATATGTCTGCTCTGTCTTTTCTCCATCACACATCTCTTTCTGACACTAAATAATTCATCTATTATATTTTTAGTTTATTATTTATTTCCACCAGTAGAATGTAAGTTTCACAAAAAACTTATTCATTGATACAAGGCTGGCACCTAGTAGGCACTCAATAAATAGCTGTTGAAAGGTGAAACAATTAAATATGTGTCAAGAGGAGATAAATACTATGAAGAAAAATTAAACCAGGTAAAGGAAATAGAGGGAACCAATGGCAGTTCTTTTTAGAGAAGGTGGTCATGTCCTGGTGGGACCAAGGGCGTTGTTTCATGAATGACCATACTATTTTTTATCTTTCAAATTCAAACTTTTTTCTTCTTCTTCTTCTTCTTTTTTTTTTTTTTTTTTTGCGTTATGTGGGCCTCTCACTGTTGTGGCCTCTCCCGTTGCAGAGCATAGGATCCAGACGCGCAGGCTCAGCGGCCATGGCTCACAGGCCCAGCCACTCCGCGGCATGTGGGATCTTCCCAGACCGGGGCATGCACCCATGTCCCCTGCGTCGGCAGGCGGACTCTCAACCACTGCGCCACCAGGGAAGCCCCTTCTTCTTCTTTTAATATAACTTTTTACATGAAATCTTTGTAGATTCACATGGAGTTGTAAGTAGTAATATGGAAAGATCCTATGTACCTCCTACCTGATTTTACCCAATAGTAATATCTTGCAAAACAATAGTACAATATCACAAATAAGTTATAGACATTGATGCAATCCACTAATCTTATCCAGATTTTCCCAGTCTTACTTTCCTCGCCCAGGCAATCACTAATCAGTCCTCCATTCGTATAGTTTTTCCAAACTGGAGACTTTTGAAAGCAAAGGGGAACATATTAATAACCACAGCAGGGCAACTTTCAAATGAGGACTGTCTCCTGCAAAACCTGACAAATGGTCACCTATTTATTACAGTAGTAATATATAGTAACAACAATAGTGATAACAACTGCTAACAGTCATGGAATGCTTATAGCATGCCAAGTACTATCCTAAGCCCTGTCTATATTATCACTTTTAAAACTCAGAACAACCGTATGAGGCCAATACCTTTATTGTTCACATTTTACAGATGAGGAAACTGAGGCAGGGAGGCCTTAAGACGCCTTCCCAGGGTCATGGGTCATACAGCTTTCAAAACCAAAAATCATAATGAGGTCTGTCTGGTTCCAGAATGTGCCTTTGAAACTCCAGCCTATTAAACAAATAATTACAAAAACTAAGTTGTTAATTACAAGTGAGCAAAATGTTCTGAAGGAGAAATACAAAGTGCTACTGTAGCATAAAACAGGAATTGGAAAAATACTTAACCTCACGCAGAATTATCGTAAGGATTAAAAAAATACTAGTTGGAGTGTTTGTATACCAAAAAGAACCTTTAAAAAATGTCTAGCATTGTCAATCTGTATGCCAGAAGAAATGGCCTTAAGTGGCCATTCATCATCTTGAATTTCCAAAATTTTAAGAACAATCTCCTTAAAAGCACAGTAGCTTCCCATATATTCTCTGAGACACTGACACCAAACATTGGGTTTTAAATTTTAAAAAAACTCTATACTTTCCAACAGCAACTCAAAGGAAGTCCCACTCAGCCTGACACCATAAACTGTGCAGCAGAGTTCACCCACAGAGGAAATTGTCTCTGAGTTCCCTCAACATGTGAGAGAATTCACCACTGAGGGATTGAGTCTTTCAGATTCAGAATCAAGTGGGATGTCCTAGAAGACAAAAAAAAAAAAAAAAAAAAAAAAAGGAGGTCCACTTGTCAAAGAGGAATGGATCCAGGAGCAATTATGTCAAATTTTATCTCATGTTTTCTCAAAAAGAGGAGCATTAAGCATCAGCTATCCTAGCAGCACATACTTAAAAATAATTATTTGTAAAAAAATCCTTGATGTCTTAATGTGGTAGTGGGAAAACACAATCAAGAGTACAGCACTAGAATGAAATAATGCCATTTGCAGCAATATGGATGGACCTAGATATTATCATACTAAGTGAAGTAAGTCAGACAGAGAAAAATAAATATGATATCACTTATATGTGGAATCTAAAAAATGATACAAATGAACTTATTTACAAAGCAGAAATTGATTCACAGACATAGAAAACAAATTTATGGTTGCCAAAGGGGATGGAGGGAAGATAAATTAGGAGTTTTGGATTAATATATACACACTACTATATAAAAAATAGGTAAACAACAAGGACCTACTATACAGCACAGGCAACTATACTCAATATCTTATAATAACCTATAATGGGGAAGGATCTGAAAAAGAATATATATATATATATATATATATATATATATATGTATGTATAACTGATTCACTTTGCTGTATACTTGAAACTAACACAACATTGTGAATCAATTATACCTCAAATAAAAAATTTAAAAAAGAGTATAGCACTTGGGCTAAGTTAGAATATTGAAGACAGAATCTCTTGATAGAGCTCTCAGATGTTCCTGTTCTAAACTTCTTTTTTTTTTTAATCAATTTATTTATTTATTTTTTGGCCACGTTGGGTCTTCATTGCTGCGCACAGGCTTTCCCTAGTTGCAGCGAGCGGGGGCTACTCTTCATTGTGGTGCATGGGCTTCTCATTGCAGTGGCTTCTCTTGTTGCGGAGCACAGGGTCTAGGCACATGGGCTTCAGTAGTTGCAGCATGCAGTCTCAGTAGTTGTGGCTTGTGGGCTCAGTAGTTGTGGCTTGCAGGCTCTAGAGTGCAGGCTCAGTAGTTGTGGTGCACGGGCTTAATTACTCCGCAGTATGTGGGATCTTCCCAGACCAGGGATCGAACCCATGTCCCCTGCATTGGCAGGCAGATTCTTAACCACTGTGTCACCAGGGAAGTCCCTATTCTAAACTTCTGGATTTGCTGAGATCTGATCCTGTACCCACTGATGGAAAGTCAGAATGATGGGATCCTCCAGGAGAAGATCATGAGCCCGTACAAGTCAGCTGCCATAGGTAGGGGTCAGTGAGGGTGAGGGAAAGGGACAAAAATTGGTTAAAAGACCCATCAACTCAGCACTGAATTGAATGTTGGGTTGGAACCAAAAGACTGAGTTTGAGTCTAAGCTCTAATACTGCTGGGTGGTCCCAAGCAAAGTCCCCAAGTCCCAGTTTCCTCATCTATAACATAAGGATGAAAGTACTTAATGGACACAGTTGCAGGGGAATTAAATGAGAAAATTATGCTCTGTATATACTCTCAAATTTTATATAAATAAAGGCATTCTTTCTATTTGAGAAACTGAAGAGAAGGACACACCGAACAGGAGAAATACAAGAGAAGATAAAAGGGTGAAGGAGCCCCAACAGGGATTCCTAAAGGAAGGGCTTACGCAGGAGCTGCGGGCCCTTTCAAGCACTCTGCTTGGAAAATTGCATCCTGAGAAATCTCTGCACCCCATTTTTTCTTACGGGAAGGATTTTGATCCTGTCTTATTACCTCATTCTCCAGGCTAGAAAGCTTTTGTTTTCTTTTTCTGCTTCTACTCCAGAAGACAATATGAAGTGGACAAAAGGTGGGTCATTGTCCCTTTAGCAAGGTCTCTGTTCAAATATCACCTTCCCAGAAGGGCCTTGGTTCATTTTAAATGGACCACACTCTCTAAAATAACAGCTTCGGGCTTCCCTGGTGGCGCAGTGGTTGAGAGTCCGCCTGCCGATGCAGGGGAAACGGGTTCGTGCCCCAGTCTGGGAAGATCCCACGTGCCGCGGAGCGGCTGGGCCCGTGAGCCATGGTCGCTGAGCCTACGCGTCCGGAGCCTGTGCTCCGCAACGGTAGAGGTCACGACAGTGAGAGGCCCGCGTGCCGCAAAACAAACAAACAAACAAACAAAAAAAACAGCTTCTCCGGTACACGGTCTAACTCTTACCCTGCCTTTTTTTGCCTCCAAAGCTCTTATCACTCCCTGACATGATTTTGCATGTTGATCTGTTTGTTTATTGCACGTTCCTTCACTAAAGTGAAAGTGCCATGGGGGCAGAAAGACCTTGTCTGTCTTATCACCAATGCCTAAGAGTGTGTGGGACACACTAGGTGCTCCATAGATATGTTTTAAATAAATGGAGGAATGAATTCCATTCTTGGCTTTTTTCTATTGACATTCTCCCTTCTTAGCTGCCTTGGGCAACTCTGGAGGTTCTTTGGCTACTTTGCACACTGTTTATTGTCTTTCTCTGTTATTTCATTTGAATTTTTTCCTTACTTAGTTTGGGTTACCCCAAAAGTAGAGCCTGAATCAATGGCTTTGGTGCTAGCAGTCAATTTGGAGGGTGATCCCAGGAGTGGAGGGAGCAGGGTGGCAGGGGAGGGGGCATGGGGGAGGAGTGAAGGTGAGGCGAGGAATGAGGAAGAGCCATTTCGAGGTCACTGATATAGACATTGAGCACTCAGTCTGCCTGGATTTCCTGAGAGATACCTCCCAAAACACAGAGGATGGAACATTAATCCACCAAAACTGAAGAGTTTGGGAAAACGCTTAGTCCTTGCCATTGAGAAAACTTTACTCTGTGTGAAGATGAAAACATGAAATGCTTATGACCTATTTATTGTACCAAAGGGAATTAAATTTTATTGAGTGCCAAACATGACCTAGGCACTGTGCTAGGCGATTTATGTAAACTACCTTATTTCATTACGGCAACAAGAGCTGCCACGTATTGGCTTCTACCATTTAGTTAGGTTCTTTGCATACATGATCTTACTAATTCTCCTAATAAGGGTTTTTATCTCTATTTAAGAGAGGAGAAAAGTGAGACTTTAGATAAAAGAAATCATTTGCCCTAGACCACACCACCAATAAATGGCAGGTCTCTGTGACTCTATTGCTTGTCCTGTAGAGAAACAAGTGTAGAGAAAATCAAGAGGAACATACCTTTGAGTGAGTGACTGGGACACAGACATAAAAAACTATCAGGATGCAGAGATGGGAAAGATTGTTGTGAGCTAGACATCGTTTTAACAAGATTTCATTAAGAAGGTGGACCTTGGTTAATTTTTTTAAAAGGTAGGAGAGGAGAAGGGGATGACAAGCCCAAGAAGACAGCTGGAGAGAATGGCATGGAGACTGGGTAACTGGCTTCATGAAGCTGGAATCCTTGGACATCAAAAAGCTCACCCCACATTATCTTTCGTAAATAAGTAGCATGTCATGGAATTATGGAACATGAAATGTAGATTTAAAACATGATCTAAGTCAAATGAAAAAGAAGAAAAAGCTACAACTAAGAACAAAACCCAGATTGTGGTGATGATTCTGAGGCCCTTGAACCTTGGGAACTCTTTAATTTTTCAAAGTGTATTTGAAAAGACATATATTCTGTTTTTGCAGCCTGACAACAGTGGAATGCTAATAACATTTAATTTCCTTGACTTCTAACCTTCTTAACCTGCTGTGCTGTGGGAACAGCACAGTAAATCAAAATACACCGAATTGTATGGGGAACATGTGTACTGAGCCATTCCAAACTGCCTGGTGATTTTTAAAAACACCACTCACAATGATATTTATGCTGTTTTTATTTTTCATACGTCTTTCTTCTCACTCCTGCCACAACCGGTTAGCACAGGTGTCAAAAACAACACACAATAAAGAAGAAAGCAGAAAAGAAACTCAGAGAAAACGTTGAGGGAGGCCAAAATATCCCTGACATCCCTCCCAACCCCAACTGTTCTAAATATTCTTCCATTTTCAATAAAAAAAAAAAAAAATTGGAATATCTCCTTGAGTCTACTAAATCACTGGCAAATTAAGAACCTGTTTTTAATAACATTTAACTTGTAAATAATGCATTAATTGACTAGCCTGAATGTTAGCTTGAACATTCAAAACTCTGCTACTAAATTTGTAATGAAAGAAATGTGCTGTAACAGTAGGCTATATGGTGAATATAACAGATTAAATATGACAGTTGATATTTGTGAAAATGGGGTTATAATTACAGGACACCTGCAGCTATTTTCCAACCAAAACAACAGAAATTAAACATGCATAAAGTGTGTGCGTGTGTGTCACATTTTCTGGTGGCGTGTTTCTTTTGTTCTCCTGGAGTCCTGTATTGGGTTTTTTCCCTATCTTTTTGTCAGGTCATACGTCTATGCAAGCAACAAGTGGCTATTGCGGATACACTTTACTGGATCTCTAAATGATACATCCCGGGGAGGAAAGAAAAAGAACATGAATCTTTTTTTCCTAAGAATTAAGAGTTACTAAAAAAACATGACTGATGGCCCAGCATATTTATAATACTCAGAATTAGAGGAAACCACATGAAAAGGAGCCAGCAGTCCCCTTAGTCTTGCCTGCCTTGCCCCCAACTATCTAGTAGGATCTCTGAGATGGAAACATGAAGAATGTGGCACACTGCCAGTTATACATGATTAAAAATGTATGTAGAGGGGGTGGGGTAGAGAAGTTGCTGGAAGTGGGGATTAAATTGATTATTGGCAATGGCTAATAATTAACGAAGTGCTTCAGTTACATTAATTTGTCTTTTCATTCATTCAACAAACATAGATAAGTACCTTACGGTGCCTACACTGAATCCTGAGACACAATGAAGCGAAAGAGCAACCATGAAAGTCAGGGAAAGGGATGAAATATTAAGAAGCAAATCTTGGCCCATCCTCTCACATGCACCAGGGAAGTTAAGTCAGATAAAGACAGAAAAGCTGCTATTGAATTTGTCAATCAAAGGTCATTAGTGACCTTGGCAAAAATAGTTTTAGTGGAGTGTGAGGGACAGAAACCAGATTACAGTGTGTTACACAAGTAAGAGGCAGAACATGGAGAAAGTGTGTGTAGACTGTTTTTTTCAGAAGTCTGACCATGAAAGGCTAGAGAAAGAGGGTAAGAGGGAAAGAGAGAGAGAGAGAGAGAGAGAGAGAGAGAGAGAGACGGAAGGAAAATGTATAAAAAGCCAGTTTTCTAGTTGCATATGCCCAGTCGTGGTCACAGCCCTTGCACACAGAGAATCCTGGCACGTTAACATGCATGTGTGCATCTCAGTTACACTTTTTTTTTTTTTTGCTATCAGAAGTTGAAATTCTCTTCTGAATTAAAATTCTCATTTCATATGCTAATTAGCCTTCATTTTACAAAGGATTGTATTAAAGCTTTGGATACACATTCAACTCTATTACATATTATCAATGAGTTGCCATTAACTTGATCAATAATCTGCATTTTTCTGTATGAAAATGTTCACAATTTACTATCTCATTCTAACTGGGTTACAGTGAACCATATATAATTGCCACACTTGTGGGTCAAAAATCACTGAATATTGGCAGTTTCACGTGGATCAACCTAACAGTAGATTGGTGACCACAGAGATCATAGCATTTCAATATCATTTTGAATAGACATAAGGTAAGAAAAAAGAAACAAAGAGAAAAGCTGGGACAAAGAATGAGTGAGCAATAAAAAAAAAAAAAAAGTAATCTTTTTGTCTGGGTTAGGTGTGTGTTCCCAAGGGAAATAATTTTGGGGCATGTAGCTTGATAGTAATAATAGCACTTTTAAGGAGTACGGATGGCTCAGGGGATCAATTGGGATTTAGGGAGTGGGGATTTTACCTGCAAGCTGTCCAATTTAGTCAGACTAACTTGCAATTTTACACAGTTAAACATCTTAACGGATCTGAGACCAACAGACCAAAGTAAAACACTCTTACAATTGGATGTCTGGGCAACTCTTGGCAAGTCTTTTATCCTCATTGTAATGTGATTGCTCCACCTTGAAGATGAAGGTATGGGTTACTTGCTCAGTCTCAATCTCATGTTAGAAGTCCAGAATTCTAAGTCAGAGTTAAGACAGTCCTGGTACAGTCAGCAAGGGAAAGTAATTTTTTCCAAACTGTTTGCACTAAAAATAAACTTAAGATAGTCTCAGGGGACAGCTATCCAGTCCCCTTCATGGACAGTATAGTCACTGTGGTGGGAGGTTGAGATGGACTAGGAAAAAAAACTAAAACCTAAAGAAAGACAAACACCCTAATGAGGGCACCAGTGGTGAGTTGATGGGAAGTGAGCTACCACTGGGAATGTATTACCTGAGTTTTCTCCAGAGAAGGGTCATTGGACAAATCTTCAAGGAGAAATTTCCACAGCAGTTCACTATTTGGGCTCTAGCTAAGTTCTTGGAATGTCCTTTGTCAGCTGTCAGAGTCACATACTCATGAACAAAGAGAAAAAGACTCACTAACATTAAACTAAAGAACAAAGAACACCAGATCCTGGTTCCTTCTGTGCTAACAGAGAAAACATGAAACTGTTTAAACCAGCGTACCAGGGGTCCATGTCACCCTTGATACCTTCATGGTTGGTCTCAAGTTTCTCACCACTGTGAGGCCAGGGCTAGGCAATCCATCAGAATAACTCACTGCTCCTTGCAGGGCACCATACTCGGCATGGGAAGTCTTGAGTCATAGGCCTTGGTTATACAGCATCTTAAAGAAATATCCTAGTTCTCCATCAAACTATAAAATTCCTCCTTCTACACAAGGAAGGTGTATGGAATTCTCTACCATATCTGGATTTTTATTTTACTGAGTTATAGGCAGAACTCTTTCCTCTATTATATTAGATTTATATTATTATAAAATTGGTCATGGAACTTAAGAAGGTCTCAAAAGCCAGGTCTGGATGGAGTTCTCTCTTTCAGTTTATAAGATGTATTTTGTAACACTTGGCATAGTTGCTTTTAATATTATAATATAATACCTATAATGTATGTGATGAAATACATAACCTGCCTCCCTAAAGGTAAGATATTTCCTAAATCCTAAAGTTAAATAATCTAAACCACAGGGCCAGACATGAAATTACAGCCAGAAATTCATACCAAGTGTCTAACCTCCCTGATGTTACTCCTGGGAGCTAAATGCCAACTGCGTTTGGAAAGAAGTAATTTGACCCATTGTGTTGCTTGAGGAGGAGTTCTTCTGCCACACATGGAAAAAGTTGTGGCTAATTATATGATTGTTTCAAGTTATTTGTTCCTCCTTAAAAGAAGCGTATACTTCCTCTTTCCCACTGACATCAAACTTGACCATGTGACTTGCTTTGGCCAATGAAATGTGAGCAAACATGCGGAAGCTTTGAGAGCCATCATGTGGTTCCACCTTGCTCTTCTTCCTCAACCTGGAGAACAGAATGACCTAAAATATGGACTCCTCCTTCAGCTTCAATTCCAGAATGAATATATGTGGTACAGAGCTGTAACTGGCCTATAGCCAACACATAACAAGAGAGAGAAATAAATCCTGATTGTTGTAAGCCACTGAGAAATGGGAATTATTTGTTACCTGCAAATAACATAGAAAAAGCTGACCAATATAAAGGTAAAACAAATCCATCAGCTACAGGAAGCGGCTCTGCTCCCTGAAACCCACACATAACCAATCTAGCTGTATCTCTGCAAAAATAAGGACGGGGATAATGAGGGGGAGGAATGAAGAAGGAAGTTAAGGAAAGAAATCCCAGGGAACTATTGGTGGTGTTCTAGAAGAAGTGATTATGTTCTGTCAGCTGCATCTTAGGACATTTATTTACTTCCAGGTTTTATCTCCTCTCCTCTCAGTTGGAACTCCCAGGAATATATTACTGTGAGAACAGCGCTTTGCCAATGACCAACCATATATGACTCCAGGAAACCAACGTGTTCTATATTCACCTCAAATGTGTTCTTAATATCCTCCAGTGATTATACTGTACTACATTTTTGTAGTCCAATAATTCTTCCTCCATAGACAACTGTTTTACACCTACTCCTCTCTCTTCAAACCTCTAAACACTTTTATCATCCTCTCTCCTTCCTAGTTTACTGAGAGAATGACAGCACTCAAGAGAATTTCACTCAGCTTCCACCACCACATCTGCTTCCCTACCTGCATCTGTGTCCATCTACTCAACCTTCCCTCCTAGCCATACTCCTAGTCAAGACCAAACCTTCACTTGCCACTAGAGCCTATCCCATTCACTCACTAAAAGACATCGATCCAGCAATTTTCTCTTCTCTCTTCTGTATTACCAATTTTTCTTTCTATTGGATCACTCTCTTCAACATTGAAGCATTGAAAAACATGTTATTTTCTCATATCTTCTTTAAAAACTCTTTATTACAATTCTCCTCTAGCTATTCCCCTTTTGTTTTAGAGCAAAACTCTTTGAAAGAGTGTCTATACCCTCTGTCTCCAATTTCTCTCCTCTTATTCTCTCTTGAACCTACTCCAATCCAAGATTTTACCTACAACTTTCTGCAGACATGGCTCTTATCAAGGTCCTAAAGACCTCTACTTTGGTAAGCCAGTGATCATTTTTCAGTCCTCATCTTACTCAGCCAATCATTGGCATTGGACACAATCACTGTCTGCTCTTTGAAACACTGTTTCTTCATTGGGCTTCCAAGACTCTCTGCTTGTCTGGTTTTATTCCTACTTCTCTGGTCACTCTTCTTTGTTTACCCTTGTTGTTTCTCCTCATCTCTCCATCAGAGTCCCCAGGCTTGGTCCTTGGACCCTGTCTGTTTTCTATCTGTGCTTACTCTAGTGAGAAACTGATCCAATCTCATGGATCTAAGCACTTATACTTCCAACCTATCTCTGTCCCCTGAAATCCACACTCATGTATCCATGACACATGTCATAACTACTAGGGAACTAAGAGTTGCCATGTTTAAAACTCCTAATAGCCCCACCACCACCATCTAAACTGTTCCTCTCACAATCTTTCCCATCTCAGTAATTGGCAACTCAGTTCAAGTCAAAGCTCCTTGAACTTTCCTTGACTCCTATTTTCTCATAACCCACATCCTAACCATCCAGTAAATCCTGTTCATTCTACCTTCAAAATATATCCAGAATCCCACCACTTCCCATAGCTTCTACTACCACCATTCTAGTCTGAGCCACCATCATTTCTTGCCTGGATTAGTGCAGTAGCCTCTTAACTGTTTCTCCTTTTTCTGTCTTGATCTTTTTCTTGCTCTGTTCTTTACATAGCAATAAAGGTATTTCATTTAAACATGCCAGATGGCACTTTCTACTCAACATCTTCACAGAGTCTTTCTCATGATCTCCCCTCTCACTTCCCTCTTTTTCATTTAACTCCATTCCAGCTGTATTGGCGTCCTTGTTATTCTTTGAACATATCAGGCATGTTTCCATCTCAGCACCTCTGCACTTGCTGTTCCCTCTGCCTGGAATGCTCTTCTGAGTACTTTCATTGTGTCTGTGAAATAGGAAGCAAAGTTGCCACAGCTCATCTGCTGACTTCCTTCAGAACTTTACTGGATGAGGTCTCACCTGGCCACCCTATTTGATGCTGCAAACCCCATCCAGAGTGATCAACCCTGGCTCTCCACTTATTCTTCTTCTAAGCACGTATGATTATCTAAGAGACCTAATATTTTACTTACTTAATTTGTTTATTGCCTGTATTCCCCAACGGAGAACATAAGCTCCACGAGAACAAGGATTTTTTAACTACTGTACTCTAAATACCTAGGATAGGGCCTGGCACATAGGAGGCTCAAAAAACATTTGCTGAAAGAATAAATAAAATATTTTTTTCAAATTACCTTCTTGATGGCTGGGTTCAATATTATTTTTTTTGTCCTGACTTCCCTCCTTGTCTGCTGATTTGTTTTTTGGTATTTAGGGCCATTCTACTACTTGTAATTTTCCAGGTCAAAATTCTACATATCCTGTCTTTTCTTTTCTTTTTCTAAACCTATCTTCCAGTCTGCAACTTCACTTCCTTGATAGATAGGTGTATTTATGTGTATTTAGTGTTTTATCCCCTTTTCTTAGAGTGATAAGAGAATGTCAAAGTTGAGATGAATTTTAGAGTTCACCTCATTCCACCTTCTCATTTGACACAAATGGAAACCTTGGTATGGAAGAGGGAAGAAACCTTCAAGATTACACACCTAGTTCCTAGTTAATAGCATAGCAGGGCCACCCACTTTCCTCCTACAATACCAACCACCTCATCTTCCTTCTGGTTTCTGTAAGTAAAACCAGCTTCTGTTAACTCTTCTGCCTCTTTTATTTTGTCTCTCCTCTTAGTTATATCACTTTGATATCATCATAAACCTTCTTTTATCTCATTTTGCAAGAATATTTGTATAAAATTAACAGGGAAGATTTCCATAGAATTTAAACAAAACCCCTACAGACTCTACTAAAGTTTTCATTAGACTCTTTTAAGATGTATTATGTATAAATATGTAAAAGATGTGTTAGAGTTTAAACTGCAGAACACAAATGTTTCAGAAAACATGATTAAGATGTTAATAATAGCATCTACCTCAAAGGGGCATTACAAAGATTCAATGGAAAAATGTACATCGTCTGGCACATGGGGAAGACAGAAAAAACATACACTATGGCATGGAATTATGCGTTTAAAGTGTGAGTGTTGTGTGTGTACCAGAGTTCCTTTGTGGCGCTGTTCTACACAATCTCAAAAAAAATTTGGTGAATTTGTAAGGGTCCAATTAGTTATAATAATTTATTATTCTACTTCCTAGAGTACTTTTTTGCATACTGATTTCTTTTTCTAAAAAGACACGACATCTCTTTAAGTTAGTGAATGCCAACAGTTATCATCTCCATTTTGTCTGATGGAAACTGAAACTGAAACTCAGCTCAAACATAGCTAAGTAATGGAAGAGATGGAAGCAGAACCTTGAACACCTAATTCCTAATCCTGAGTTAGTCCATTGAGTCAGTCTGCACTATGAGTAAATAATTTAAAATAAAAAACTAAGCATTATTTTTCTGTACTACTAAAAATGTGGACATTTCTCTCATGGAGAGATAGACTCTATATTCCATGCCCTTGAATCTGTGACTGTTTGGCCAATAGAATACAGATGTGAAGCTGGGCCGAATTTCAAGCCTAGACCTTAAGAAACTGGCAACTCTCACTCCCTGTCTCTGGGAACCCTGGGTCAGTATGTAAGAAGTCCTACTGCCCTGAAGCCACAATACTAGAGAAACAATGCAGTCAACACTCCAGCCAACAGTCCATGCTGAGTCCCACCTTCCAGACAAAACTGCTATGGTGATAGTCCTGTGAATGAAGCCATCCTGAACCCTCCAGACAAGCCCATTCACCTGCTGAAGACCATTGAGCAACCTCACCCAATTCAGCATGGAGCTGAAATATCACTGAACTGAGCCATGCCTGAATTCCTGTGCAATAAAGTCTTGATATAATAAAAATGGTCGTTATGTTTAGCTACTGAGTCTTGGGGTAATCTATTATGCAGCAACAGATAATGAACAGAATTTGATATCTGCTGCCATAACAATAACCGAAGCCTTGTAACAGCGGTTTGGGAACCAGATGATGGGCAGAACTGGAACGACCTTGAGGACACTGTTAGTGAAAGCTCGGAGGACTGGAAGGAGACTGCTGGTGAATACTTAGAAGATAGTACGGTGATTCCTATTGGAAGCTGGAGAAAAAGTTGACCCTAGCAGAAAGTCTGGCAATGCTGTTACCTGTGGCAAATGTACACAATAGAAAATAGACCTAATGAACTGAACTGGCTTGGATTTGGATTTCCAGAAGGAATGCCAAACGATTCATTTTAGCCATGTGATATGATATGGATAGAGAAAGGTAAGGTTAAAAAAATAAGAACGGGGCTTCCCTGGTGGAGCAGTGGTTGAGAGTCCACCTGCCGATGCAGGGGACACGGGTTCATGCCCCGGTACGGGAGGATCCCACATGCCGCGGGGTGGCTGGGCTCGTGAGCCATGGCCGCTGAGCCTGCGCGTCCGGAGCCTGTTCTCCACGGCGGGAGAGGCCACAGCAGTGAGAGGCCCGCATACTGCAAAAAAAAAAAATTTTTTTTAAAAAAAGAACTATTTAATTATTATAATTACTTATATTATTTTATGGTATTACTGCATAATTCCTAGGGAGCAGGACTGAAACTTAATCAGTCCAATGCCAGTGTGTGGCCAGTAAGATTTAAGAAGTGTTATAGACTAGGGACTGCTCTGTGCTTTCCATTCTCTCCATTCTTGAAGAGGAATGCCTATTGCTTGTGTCTGACCTCTGTCTCAATATTGCATGCTGGGGGAAATAACCTGTTCCTTTAATTCACAGGTTTTCAGACTGAGAGGACCCATACTCCTAGAAACAGACCTGAAGAGTCTTACTCATGCCTATACCTGATTTGGATGACAAGATCCTGGATCTTAAGCCTGGTCTTGACGGTGCCTGGATCCTGATATTGTCATGAGATGAGAAGTTTGGGGTCCTTCCGAGAGAGTGAAGGTATTTTTGTATTGGGAAGGAATATGAAAAATCAGTGATCAAAGAATATACTGTGACAGATTAAACATTGCCACAAATTCTCTGATATCTCTTCCATGGAGAGCTAGAGTGTATATTCCCTCCCCTTGGATCTGGGTGAGTTCTGTGATTTGCTTTGGTCAACAGAATATGGTAGAAGTGATGCTGTGCCAGTTGCTGTCTCCAGGCTGAATCTACTGACAACCTCCACTTACATTCTCATGGAACACTGTCTCTGGGAGCCCTGAGCCCTCAACTACCCTGATGCCATGTTGGAGAGACTCATGTGTAAGCATTCTAGTTGACAGTCCCAGCCAAGATCAGGCTTCCAGCCTAGACACTAAATTTGTGAATGAAACCATCTTAGAATCTCCAAACCAGCTCATCTGCCAGCTGAGTATCCCAAGTGATCTCAGTTGACTCCAAGTGGAACAGAGGGAACACCCAGCAGACCCCTATTCAAACTATTAACCAAAAATATAGTGAAATATAATAACATAGTGTTCTAAGCCACTGCGTTTGGGAGTAATTTGTTACAGAGCAAGAGATAACCAGAACACTAACTATTCATACAATAAGTAAATACATGGAGGCATATTTTTCACAATAGATTATATGCCCTAAAGTGGTGATGAGTTGACTTTTTGTAAAGGTAACTACATTTCAAATGTGATAAGGATGATTTGTATTTTTCTTATCCATAAAGCATGCAGATAACAGTCACTATCTCACTTAGTTCACAGGAATGTTGAGAGAAGCAAATGAGATAATATATATCTCATCTGCAAAGCCTTTCCCACTATGTAAATGTAGGACATTATTATTACTTTTTAAAGGCATATTTGAATAAAGTGAAGGGTTCCTTTGCAATTCAAATAATCATCCAGTTTTTATCAATTTTGTAAGTTCAGCTCATCACAGGCCTGATTTTTCTATACACCCAGGTATTTATAGGCATGTAAAATTGCTGTTCTATAAATGTAGACTTTATTCAGTACTGCATTAAAGCCATGCTTGCTCATAAAAATGTAAAGATATGTTTTAGTACAATGTTGACCTATAGCAGACATATTTTAACTCAGATAAGTAAAGCACAACTGGTATTAGTTCATTCAATCAAACATACAACTCTTGGGAGAGGTGGGAGATGCAGGTAACAAGTAGCTTGAGATAGAAGTTCTACTCCTAGGTTGTGGTTCTGCCTCATCTTGGCACTTAACGAGGGGCAAGGTGTGCATGAAGGAGAGAGAGAAAGGAGCATTCAAATATTTTCTTCCACGACAAAGAACAAAGTGTTCTGAAGGCCTAGAAGTAGACCCATGCATTGCTTCTGTTAGGAAAGCTGAGACTGTGAGAAATTTGTCAAATTTTAGGTTACTGAACTCAGATATAGTAAGTGATATTTCATGCTTTTAATGACAGTTTTTCCCCCTCAGAAAGCTAAAATATATATAAACGGTCTTTAAAAGGTCATTCCTTAGATTTAGTATCAAAAAAAAGAGCTAAAAGCGTGTAAACACATACTACACACACACAATTGTCCATTAGTTTCACTAGCAGCGTCTGCTTTTACACCCTAAAACCTTTCATTTGAATGAACAATACATAATGAATGGCCCAATCCCTCAGCTATCGCAGCACATGACATTCCACTATCAACCCCTCATTAGTGCTGGGCCCCTTTCCACAGAGCAGTCAGAATGCCATAAGACTGAGCACTTCTTCTTAAGCGTGCTAGTCAAGCACATCACAAGTGCCTGGTAAGGTGCTCTTCAGATATCGGTGCATCTTCCCTTTCAACCTATGACGTTTCAGAGATTTCTGGAGCAGTAGAACTTGAGAGGGTCTGCTCCCTGTTAAAGGAAAGACCAACTTGGGCTGAAGGAACATTGAAAACCTAACCAACCTTTGTTTCCATTGCCCTTCAGCAAACACCTTTACTGCAGTAGCACCTTAGATTCAGGGCAAGTACTAAAATAACAAACAAACAAAAAAAAAACCTTTCATACAATCTTCCACCACATGGCCAAGACAAGACCCAGCATTCACTCTCACTTAGCATGTTAGACTGACTAGTGTGTAAAATGCAGAAGTATCGAGACTTACTTACTGGGTACCCTCACAACAACATTATAGACTAGACTATCATTCTCATTTTACAAATGAGGAAACCAAGGAATAGAAAGATTAGGGAGCTCATCCAACATCACATGGCTGTCATTTATTGAAAGGAAAGGAACTGGATTAAAACCTGAGTCTGATTCCTTAACCCTGTGCTTGACCACTGATTATACTGGCTTCTGAGTGAGGATGGGGGCAATAATGATAGCTATCATTTGTTGAAAGATGATATAGTAGAGTCACGAAACCTGGGGCTTTTAAGACAGGCAGAACCTCAACCTCTTAACACTTCCATGGCCCCAGGCAGGTGAGTGAACATCTTTAAGATGGACATAATTACAATATACTCATAGGGTTAGTGTGAGTTTTAATAATCTATTCAGTAACTGGAATTTAATAAGCACTCAGTAAATGAGAGGCTAATTATTATTAGTTCCTATGTACCAAGCACCATTCATATATTATGAACAACCTAACAGCAGCCATGAAAGGAAGGTATTTTATCTATTTTATAGACCCAGAAACTGAGCCTCAGATTGCCCAGAATCACATAGTTGAGTCAGGATTTGATCCTAAGCCTATATGACTACAAAAGCTTTGCTGGTTACATACTGTTCCTCAACTTCTCTCAGTGCACCAGCCTAGGCTGAGATCACCCTGCACCAAATATGACATCTTGAATAATCAGTTAACTTTTGTCAGCTACTAATGCGGTGAAACTGCATTGTTCAGTTAACCCATTGCTTTTCAAATTCTATTTTTACTCTAATGCGCAGGGAAGGAAGATATCTAACATATTTAACTTATCTCTCCTGCGGAAAATACTGAACTTATAAACGGCAGCACTTTATAAAAATATTCAAAGTTAGCTTAATTTAGAGAAAACGAGTCTGGACTAAGGATCAGGACACTTGGATTTTGTTTTGCTTCACTTTTCACAACTCTCCACTGACAAGCTGTGTGCACTTAGACATGTAACTTCAGGACCTCTACATTCTCCCCATGAAATGAGACATGAGAGACGAGCTCAGAGGGTTCCTTTTAATTCTAAGGTGCTACTAGTTAGTACCTCTTACACACATGTACATATACACATGTAGCAGTCACGAGCCTCTAAACCAGTTGCTCTTCTCAGTAGGGATCCAGCAACATTACTATTGATGAAAGAGCTGTTTCAAAACTCAGGTTTTAGGACTCGTGAGATTCTGATTCAGTTGATCTTATTGAAGCTTGAGATCAAATTTGTATTTTCTTCTTTTAACACTGCTCAGCTTTCTCAGGTGAGCTATCAGGCTCCAGAATCACTGCTTCAGACTCCTTTGCAGGGTCAGCAAAATCACCATGCCCTGAGAACACAAGGATGAACAAAGCTTGCACCAAGGCCTCCGCCCACAAGAGCAAGTTCACTGGTGAGGTAGAGCTGTAATGCATCAAATTTGATGTTGTTGGCCATGTATTATCCCATGGTGGATAGATGGGGGAAGAAACCTTTACAAATTACTTTCCTGTAGAAAAAAATGTCATACTGCTATTAGGGCATCATTTTAAAACTGAAATAAAGGTCTAGAAAACAATAAAATTGGCCCATGTAGCTGTGGTGTCACATTCAACTTGAGAATCGCCCCAAATCAAGAAAAAGTATAATCAGCGAAGGCCAATGATATGGTCAGTACATGAGCACCAAACCTGTACCCCAGTACCTAGGTTTGCTGAGCTGGGATCATGACATGACACCCAAACAATTAATGAAATTGAACATGAATGGGCAAAATAGATTGAAGAGATTCCAAAGACAAACACAGTGACACCCAATATCAAGAAATGAGTTATAGCTATTTACTATTGTCGAGACCAGCTGAAGTCATGCTGGAAAGGATGCCACCAGCCAGAAAGAAATGGGTCTTTTCTTAAAATATAAATACTACTCAGACCATCATAGTAACTAAAAATATTTACCCAAGGACTAGTGACACTGTACATAAAAGGCTGAAGATCATGTAGGCACATATCCATTGTCACTATTTCTAAAACTCAAGGATCATGCAAGCCAGAAGGTAAATGCACACAGATCTGTCACCAATTTGAAGAGGTATTTTGTGTGTGGTCTTAAGTAATTCTCGTTCGAGTGCTCAAAATAGAGCTAATAACACTGCCTAAGAATGTTTGACAATTATTTAATTATAAGCTGCAAAGCACACTAAACACCTTGGCAGAAAGAGATGTATGAAAAAATGGGTGAAATGGATAAGAGCAACATAGTCCTTAAAAATGAAACAGTGCACCTCAGATTGGGACTTGAACCCACGCGGCAGGGACTCGACCCTGGCCAAAACTCAGACTGGGACTCGAACCCACATGGCTGGGGCTCAAACCCGGCCAAAACCCTGATTGAGACTTGAACCCACACGGCCAGGACTTGAACCTGGCCAAAACCCACAGTCTTCCAACTGAGATCACGCACCTTGTTTCAGGATTTAATAAAGCTCAGGTTCTTGATGTCTCAGCGCAGAAAGAATTCAATGAGAGACAAAGTGATACGTAAGAAGTGGATTTATTTAGACGGAAACACACTCCACAGACAGAGTGTGGGCCATCTCAGAAGGTGCGAAAGGCACCAGGGTATGGGATTGTCAGTTTTTGAAGGGCTGGGTAATTTCATATGCTAATGAGTGGGAGGAGTAATCCAGCTATTTCAGGAAGGGGCAGGGATTTCCAGGAATTGGGCCACCACCCACTTTTTGATCCTTACGGTTGGCCTTGGAACTGTCATGGCACCTGTGGGTGTGTCATTTAGCTTGCTGATGTGTTACAGTGAGTGCACACTGAGGCTCAGGGTCTAGGGGAAGTTGACTTGTCCACCATCTTGGACCACTTGGTTCTAATCAATTTATGTCATGTCCTCAGGCTATGTTATTCTTTCAAAGGTTGTGCACTTCTCCCTTCCCTCCTGTTTCAAAAACACCATGACACCTTCCACTATAAGCTTAGAAATCACAGGAACCAGGCCATGTCTGTCTTCTAGATCTTCTAATCTCAATATCTCTTCAGGTATTTATGAATGAAATCTTTCATTCATAATCAATGAAGGAAATTGTTCATTCATAATCAATGAAGGAAATTCTTCATCGGTAAACTGTGAGTCCTGTGTAGATGGCCTCAATGCTCTGCACAGAAAGATATACAAAAACATAGGGATCTGTGGCCTAATACAAAAATATATTTGGTCTTTGCCCCAGTTCCTGGCACAGAGGTCCTAAAACCCTTGGTACTTCCTGAGTGATAGTAGTGTCTTTTGTTATTCCTGAGTTTATGCTAGTGATATGATTTAGGGTGGGGTCCCTAGATAATCTCAGGATGGGGCTGGTTACCAGAAAGACCAAGTGATTAGAGTGTTGGAACTTTCAGCCCCACCCACTAACCTCCAGGAAGGGGAGAGGGAGGGCTGGAGACTGAGCTCTATAAAAACTCCTGAACAATGAAAATCAGAAAGCTTCCAAGCTGGTCAACACCTCTCGGTGCTGGCAGAGTGATGTGTCTGGGAAGGCATGGAAGCTCCATTCTCTGCTCTTCCTCCCCTCCCCAATACCTTGACCTATGCCTCTCTTCCACATAGTAAGTAAAAGACTTTCCAAAGTTCTGTGAGCAAATTATCAAACCTGAGGAATGGCTCATGGGAATTTCCGATTTAGAGCCAGTCAGTCAGAAGTACAGGTAGCCCAGGACTTGTGATTAGCATCTGAAGTGGAACCAGTCTTGTGGGACTGAACCCTTTAACTTGTGGGATCTGAGGCTAACTCTAGGTAGGTAGCGTCAGAATTGAATTGAATTGTTGGATACCCAGTTGTGTCTGAGAAATGGAGAAATGGTGTTGGAAAAGACACCACATATTTGGTGTCAGGAGGAAAGAAATCTTCAGGATCAAAGGGTGCAACCAAGTTCATGGAAGCTGAACTATAAGTTGTAGGTGTCTTTGCTGACTTCACTCTCCTCTACCCCCCTGAAGGTCCATTTTATTATGCCTACAGGCATGTGTTTGGAAATCCTTGATATTGGGAAGAAAAACTGACCTATTTCCTCATACCAGAGCTTTCCTGGACTGATGTCCCAAAAGGTTACATTTCTAGACTAAAAGACAATTGACCAGGAACTTCATGTCAAGCAAGAAATCTTAAAATGAGATGCTGTTTGGGTTATAATTTTGCGAGTATCTCTGCAATTTTAAATTTTTTATTTGGTAGAAATAAAGCCTGTTTTAATGTGAAATGTCAACCTAAGTCCAAACTATTTCACAAGTGGCTTCTTACTAAAACTCTGTAAAAGTGAAAAAAAAAAAAAATCCAGAACACAGGAGCAGCCAGGTAACCCACAGGCTCAAGTCCTCTCCTAAGTGAGGTGACAGAAACAGCTTGTATTTTTGTTTTATATTTCTTTTAAGTCATAAGCAATATATTTTCTAAATCAATCACTCCTATCTTCCTACCCTATCCTATCCTCCTATCTTCATTCCTTTCTCTAAGCTTCAGAGCTCTCTTTCTCTATCCACTTCTTCACAACCCTGAATAACTTCAGGCTTGTCTCAACTGCTTATAGTAAAGTATATAATGTTCTAGAAAGTGTACTAGTTGGGGATCAAGAGACCTGAGTCTTAGGTCTATTATTGCCTAATACTGCCACTAACTAGTTTGGGGATTTAGACTTAACATTTAAATTCTCTGAGACTTTAGTGGTTTCATTAGTTTTTTTTTAATTTTTTTAATTTTTTTGAATTTTTGAATTTTATTTATTTTATTATACAGCATGTTCTTATTAGTTATCCATTTTATACATATTAGTGTATATATGTCATTAGTGTATATATGTCAATCTCAATCTCCCAATTCATCACACAACCAGTGGTTTCATTATTATAGTATTGCATTTGGACTAGACAATTGAAGATCTAAGATTCTCTAACAACATTTTCTATAATGTTAGCAACACTGACTAGTTCCTGAAATTAAGCAAAGGTCTCAGAAAAAAAATTTTTTTTTCACAGTAAGAAGAAAATGGTTGATGCATCCTAATTTCATCATCTACAAAGTAAGAGGTCAATAGATTGTTTCATTCTTGGCATAACTGGAGAAATACAGGATTACACATGTTAGCTAAAACTTCAGGGAAACACAGGAAAACACTGGTTCCAATCTTAAGAGGAAAAAGAGCAAAGAAAATCTAGTCCATATACCAAATGGAAGAAGAGGCAGCAAAAAAAGCAGAGGGAGAGAGGAAAGCACAAAACAAGATGAAAAAGGTAAATAAAAGCAAAAATGTAGTTATGAAAATAAATATAAATAAATTAAAGTTCTTTATTAAAAGATTAAGACTAAAATTGGGTTAAGAAACAAAATCCAACTATATGCTGGATTAAAAAATATACATGTAAATTAAAAGTAAAAAGATAGGTAAAGATCTACCAGGTTTATGTAAATAAAAGATTAATAGCACAAAAAGTAGACAAAAGGAACTAGAAAAAAAAAGAATGTAAATTTAGAGTAAAAAAAGATAGACTTCACAACAAAGGTATAATAGGTAGGAGCCGTTATGTACCTAGTAACTGGAATTAAAGTGTATAAATCACACAGCTCTCACATATAGTGGGAGAAATAGGCAGATACACAACTGAAACCTTGAAACTTTTCCTTCTTTGATAAATCAGTAGGCCTAATATAAATTATATTTAACTAGTAATTTTTAAATAATATGATTGTTATAGTTTAAAGTTTATGCCCTTCCATGAGTACATGACTTAAAAATATGTAGAATGTTTTTAGAAGTTAATCATGTAAAAGAACAAAAATTAAACTTTGACAAATTCTATAAAGGACAAGTATACAGTCTACATTCTGCAACTCTAATGAAATAAACTAGAAAATAGTAACAAGAATTTCAAAAAAGGAAACTTTATTTGTAAATTAGAAAACATACATAAGTAATTCGGATCAAAGAAAAGATAAAAATTGTGTTTACAAATTATATGAATGTTAGAAAATTGAATATTAGAACATTTCATATTAAATCTAAACAATAGATTTAAAACTAGTCAGAGGAGATAGAAATTTTCTATACTTGCTTTATTAGAGCAGAACTAACACAAGTAAAAGACTTAAGCTTAATTAAATTTAAGAAGTTAGAAAGTAAAAATATTTTTTGAAAGCAGAAGGAAATAAATAACAAAAATTAAAGCAAAGAGTAATGAAAGCAAACACAGAAAAATGTAATAGTCAAGCATATTCTGGCAAGTTCAGAAAAAAAGTTAAAAAGATAAATAACTTAAGACAAAATTACATAAAATGAGAAATGAGAGAAATAGAGATATGAGAGATACTCTTAAGTTATATAATACAATATTGTGTTAAACTTTCAAAATTCACTAATGTTCTGGGAAAATAGAAATGGCTAAAATCAACTCATTAAGACTAGTAAATTGAATAGGACTTTGTCAGTGGAAAAAAAAATTAATTAATTCTAATAAGGTTTCTAAGTCAAAACTACTTTACCAGTCTTTGCAAGTCTTAAAAGAAAGAATCTGCCCATCACATATACCATTTTAGCACAGAAAAAGATGGAAAACTTTCAGACTCCTTTCACGGTGAGCATAGCCATAAGAACCTAATAAAGATAACATGGGGGGCTTCCCTGGTGGAACAGTGGTTGAGAGTCCACCTGCCGATGCAGGGGACACGGGTTCGTGCCCCAGTCCGGGAGGATCCCACATGCCGTGGAGTGGCTGGGCCCGTGAGCCATGGCCGCTGAGCCTGCCCGTCCGGAGCCTGTGCTCCGCAACGGGAGAGGCCACAACAGTGACAGGCCCGTGTACCGCAAAAAAAAAAGATAACGTGAGGAAAAAATTACAAACCAATACTACTTCTGAGTATAGATATAAATTCATAAGTAAATTTCTTGAAATTGGGATCTCATAATTAAATAACGAAGACTGTGAGCTTTTACCCTACTTACAGCAGACAAGTTAGCCTGCCATGGTTTCATGTGGCAGAAGAAATGAGACTTTGGGGTCAGAGACAAAATATTTTATTACTTATAACACAAGAAGCAGCCTGAGCATCAGTATGTATGTCAGTGCCCCCCATGATGCAACACGGGCCCAGGTAGATGCCTGCACATTCAGTGGGTTGCTTTACAGGAGAGGAACCCTGAGCTTAGGAAACTTGAGTCTTTAAAAGTGGGCAATAAGCATCCTCCCATTGCCCCAGAGAGAGACATTATCTTTATTATAGTGGACAGTAAGCATGCTTGCTGTTTGCTCCAGAGGGAGACACTATATCTTCAAGGCTATAAGCAAACCTGCCCTTTGCTCTGGAGGGAAAGACTATCTCCATCCTTGAAAAGATATTCTGAAACAAAGAGCAGTCAGTGCCTCTGCTTACAAGATACACAGAAATGTGTGATATCCATGAAGACTTGCCACCCAACACATCATCACTAGGTATTATTCTAAAAATGTAAGGATGGTTTAATATTTAAAAATACAAATAAGGCAAAAAAACAACAATATAATACAATTCAACATCTAGTCTTTGTGGTTAAAAAGAAAATTTTTTTATAAATAGAAATATTATTTCTTTAAATGTCTAATTGAAATCTCTCTGTTAAAATCGACGTAAATATATTAAATGTTATCCTAAAACAATACACAACATACTTACAATGAAACCCTATAGGCATTCTCTTAAAATTGGAAAGAAAATAATGATGGCCATTGTAACTGCTATTATCTAACATTATTCTGGAAGTTCCAGTCAATGAAATGAAAATGAAATATATGTAAGAAGTGTAAGTATCAAAAATCATCATTATTTTAAGTGACACAGTTATACATAGACAAAGCAAGAAGAACTAAGGAAAAACTTTAAAAATAATGAGTTCAATAAAGAAGCCACAACAAAATAAACATTTAAAAAAATGTCCAGTGCCAGTAATAATGAGTTATTTTAAACGATGTTAAACCATAATAACTAGTTACATAAGATTCCATTCCTGCTAGCCTCAAAATTTTTTTAAAAATAGAAATAAACTGGACAAGAAAGAATGCCACCTATACAAAGATAAATTCAGCACTTCTGAGGCTTTCAAAAGAAAGTATTTTAAAAAAATAAATCACATGATCCTAGGTGGAAAAAGGAATTTTGAAAGTTATTAAATATTTCCAAGTTGAGCTGCAAATATAACTATATTCAATTAAATTCCCAGTAAGAATTTAGGGATCAGACTTGATAAAATATTTTTAAATGTATATGGAAGAATATCACATGATGATAACAAACAAGTTTCTAAAAATAAGAGTAATGAGAAGGGACTTATCCTTCTAAATATTAAAACATATCATAAAGCTACAGTAAAAACTCAACAAGCAAACAAAAACAGAGTGAAATTAAAGAAAAATCAGCATATAGTGCAGTGGGGAAAAACAGAGATCAGAAAAAGGTATACACATCATAAATCAGTGGAGAAAGGATGGTACTGAGCCAACTAATTTTTTTCTTAAAAAAACAAACAAACAAAACTTATGTCTCTCTTATATAAAATAATTTCTGGATGGTAAAAGTTATATTTCTAAAATAAAACCATAGGAAGCTAGAGTAAAAGATAGGCAAAATCTATTGGGGAGGGCAAGGACAAAAGCACAAAAGTCAAGATGGAATAAGTCATGAAGGAAAATAAGAATAGATTAACTGAAGAGAAATAGAAATCTTTACAGCAAAATAAGTCACTATAAACAGCGTTAAAAGGCATTCTATAATGACAATAAAATATTGCAAAAGTAATGATAGATGTATTCAATAATGGGAGACAGCATTGGGTAGTTTACAAGTTCAAGCAGGAATTTATGTACAAAAAAAGTTCATGTGCTATTTATGACATAGAATAGATGAAAGGAGATAGAGAGAAGTGATTAGGAGCACGGGAGCAAATCCCAGTTCCAGCTCTTGCTAGGGATGTCACCAAGCCTCAGTTTTATCATCCCTAAAATGAGAATAATAACACCAAACCTCACAGTGTTGTTGGGAGAGTTATGAGAAATCACAGCTTGGCAAGGGAGTAAATACTAAATAAATGTTAACTATAGGAGTATTAGTTGCAGTATGGGGTATAGTAAGTTACACTTTCACTCTTGACTCACTTGTCTCTCTCCATCTGTGTCAGGAGCTGAGTGAGAGGTAAACACAGGAATCTAACTGATGAGCATCTATACATAATCCTAATTGTTAATTAAACCGGATTAGAGAAGCAGCTCAGCCTGTGGCCCAAAGAAGTGAGTCTTATTTGGAGAATAAGAGAAACAGAGAAGCTGGCTGCATCCTGGAGACCAGCTGCTCCAAGGAGATGAAGGGGCTGAACCAAGAAGTCTGGGGACTTCATAGGGTCGTGGTGGGAATAACTGAGTTGTTACCTTCTCCCACGTCACCAGCCAAAGAACTCGTTCCACCTTGGGATCCAGAGAGGATCCCAAGTCAGTGCTCTGCATACACGTCTCCTTCCTGGTCAGCGGAGGGGAAGCCCTCCTAACCTCCAATCATAGAAACATGAGGTGAGAGGGAGAAGCATTCCGCATCCCACCCCCCCCCCCCCACTTACTATTTGGAAACAATTTTAAATGAAGAAATTGTAATGGCATATTTTACTGCCGTTCAAAAGTATGTTTTGGGGGTATTGGAAAATCGTCATAATACAGTGCTGAGGGGGTAGGGTGCACAGGATATATTTGCACAGGAAAATTCTGTAAGAAATACAATAAAATGTTAAAAATTGGTTATTTGAGGGGTAGTGAACTTACAGGCAATTTTAATTTCTTATAGTTCACTGTATTTTCAAAACTTTCTACAGTTTCTTATTACATTCCTATTCAGAAATAAAAGAGAGAAATATGACTCTTTACTAGCTTCTTCAGACAATTTCAATTTCTCAAACCAACAGAACTCTAATTTGAAAGGATTTAAAGTATATGGTTTACTTCTTGGCACAGAGATTTTAGAAATGGATCAGGAAAGCGAGACTTTTCCTTTATTTCTATATGCACATCTGTATTTTTTTATAAGCATGTATTACCCTTGAAATTAAAATATAAGCCATTAAAATTTGCATTGTAAAAAGTGGTTTTTTTTTAAATCTTCTACATCAAGAGACAGGAAAAACAAAGCAAAGCCAAATATATATGCGTAAATGTTAAAAGTTTATGGTTGGGCTTGGGTAGCCTACCACCAAGAAGCTGGGTATTCATTTCAGGGTTCTGTTTCTGTGAGGTTCAAGGGCACCAAATGGGCATTATAAATATTAATAAAAACTTCAAAAGCTAAACCACATTTTTATGGAGTTAGGAGCATAAACTGAAAGAATTCATTTGGGAAGGAAAAGATGGTGGTTTTCTATGATTGTTTTGCTTTGCTTTTGCTGAGAAATCCAGCAGTTCTTATTCTGTCACAATAAGGAAAACTGTATAGTTTGTTGTTTTGAAAACCACTGATGCTTGAGTGTGTATCAGGTCACGGACAAACATGCAGAGGGTCAAAAATATTGTTTTCAGAGTAGAATTTATATCTAATTGTCTAGTTATGATCTAGCCCCCAGGCCCTCCAGGGGTTGGGTCATCTATTAGACAATACGTGTAAGCCTGTACATATGTGTTTTCTAAAAGCTGAGCCCAAATCTGAAGAATGTGAAGGGCAAAAACATAACTGCATAACTGACCTCTTGAAAATAATAACCAAATTGAATGAGCAGAAAGGATGGGCACTTCTAAGATGGAGCTGCCGGACGGTGAATTCACGGGGGCAATGATGAGAGGGGACAGCCCTGCAGTCCTACCTTCCAGACTGTGCTCCCTTTATAGGCCTGAGAGCAGCTGCATTAAAGTTTAATCATGATAAGACTGTGTTCTATTTACACGGCCTCTTTCATCCCAAGAATTTGAGGACTTGGTGGACTTCCTCACATTTATCTTCACATCACCTGCTGAAAAGCAAGCTGGAACAGGTGTTGTCTTTCTTTTACAGGCTGGGAAACCAAGGCAGGTAAACAGGTCTTCTGTGTCCCCTGGCGAGACAGGGAGTTAAAGAAGGGAAGGCTGCATGTTTTTGTCCCTCAGAAGGAACCAGGCTAGCACACAGGAAGGACTAAAATCTGCCTTCCAGTTCAGGTGGAATCTTGATGATTAGATAGAGTATCGGTGTCAGTGAGCAGAGTGAGCAGATGGATAGAGGTATGAAATAAGAGGTTCAGGAAATGTCCCATCTCAGGGCGTGGAGAAAAGGTCTCCTTGACCAGTAGATGTTGAAAATTCCACAGAGTCCTTTCTCTATGTTATTGCATTGCAATCTCAAAACCCCCGTGTAAAGTGTCAATATCTCTAGAGGCATACTACAGTACGTTTAGCCACTCTCAGACAATAGCATTGCAACAGTAATTAATTTATGAAATTTATCTTTAATTATATTGTTAGCTGAATTCTGACTCTCAATAGAGCTAGGAGCCAGGCAAAATACGTTTTGATGGAAGGAAGGAGTTATCAGTTATGCTCTGCAAACTCAAGTCCTTTTTGCAAAGAAGCTATATATAAATTAATTCAATTATTTAACTAGAAAAATTGGTCCAGACTATTTCTGATGGAAGTAGAATAAGGCAGGGAGAGAATAATAATAATCCTGGTTCGAGTCTTGCCTGGCCATCCACCAGCTATACAACAGCAGGCAGTTCAGCCTCGCTAAGCCTCCACTTCTCCTGTGTTACGTAAGAACAATCATGTGTGATCTCAGTTTGGATTCCCCCAAGGGCAAATCTTGAGTCAAGAATGGGGAGCAAGTTTGGGTGGTAATCCCTGGGACCACTGGAGAAGTGAGATGGGAGGGGGGGAAAATCAGTCCAAGTGGCTTCAGTGAGGGGTTCCCACTGTGGTCACTGCTTTCAACCCCTGTGAGGACCCTTTGGGACACTGTGGGAACTTGCTTCAGAATTGTCCCAGCAAAGGGAAAGGAAGCTGGGGGGATTTATACAGGAATTCCCATTCTTCCAAGGTTGAGGGTTGTTCCTGGGCCAAGGATTCATGGGTACTTCCCGCTTAGCCCCCAACTAGGCTGAGGATCTTCCCATGAGGCCAGAGCACATGTCAGGCAGAGAGACACCGCCATCACGCAGGAGACCAGACTGCCCACAGGAGGCTTCCTGGGGTGGAGCAAGGAGATGGAGATGGGCACCAAAGGTGTCTGTCACACACAGAGCCACTTCATACAGCTGCTGAGGAAAGTCATGGAGGATAATGTGAATGTGATTCTTAGCGTAACATCAGGCACATGAGAAAGAGCCAATGTCAGTCGCTGTGATTGTCATTATTGCTACTTTTTTTTTTTTTAATTAAGGTGGACCTAAGCTTACTGTCACAGCAGAGGGTTCAGGGAGCCACGAGAGAGCCAGAAGCCCCTGGGTAGGTCTGAGAACAGAAGCCATAAGAATTCAGAAGAGTGAAAATAGTACAACCGTGAGGGTGTCAAAAGCAACCTTCATGTCCTTCCGAGTTCTGCCTCCTTGATCCTGGGGGACACTGGTGGGTCAGCTTAGCCAGATCTCTAAAGAGAACCAGAGAAGAAAAATAAGTCTGCATGTCCTTGCTACCAGCCTTCCAAGGTAGAAGCACACCTGGCAGTGGAAAATCCCAACCCCCTGGCTGGGACAAGAACTATCTGACTGCAGAAGGAAGCGCAGTAAATATTTCTGGTTTAACCTGGGCTACATGACAGCTTCTCTGAAGTTTTACTTCAACTTGAGGCCCAATTCAACTGGCATGAATCCCCACAAATTAACTCCCAGGGAAAACACAGCCATTTGAGAAGAGAACTGACACCTTTTGCAAAAGAGAAGAACCTTCAGTCCGGTACATGCAGGATGACTGTCTTCGACTGAGGTGAGATATAATAGATCCAGGTGAACCCCCATCGACAGGCACAGTGGCCTCGATAGCTGAATCCATCACCATTCCCCCTGTGCATGTTGTGCTTCTACCCACCTTGTATATGGAACACGGCTCACAAAAGGAAACTGTTTTGTTTGGCAGGTGGAAAATCATTTCAATTGTGCTATTTTTCTGTTTACTCGAATAAATATAAAGATGCTTTTCTTTTCTGCAAAGGATTGTTATTGCTATTTGAATCTATGTTGCTTCCAAAACAAACATCTTACTTTTAGTTCAGAGAAGAGCATTCTATTCCACAGAGGAGTGATATTCTTTAGAAGGCTGGTGGGAAACTTGTAGAATATTGAAAGGATAAGACTAATTCCAGAATAATCAACCTGGAAACTTTGTTTTCTGACCTCTAATAACTATGAACAGTCCCTCCCATAGGATGTACTATGGGAGTGACTGGAACATGAAGGATTGGCCTATCCAAAGCCAAGGGTGGTCCAGTCCCTCTCTAAATCCACAACTGATCTTACAAGACTATTCTCAGAGCTGTCCATCTCTCTTTCTCTCTGCCTATACAGAGCCGTGTCTTCCCCTATAAGCCCACTTCTGCTTCCAGTTGTGTTCTGTGGAAATCTCACTCCCTCTCTGATGAGCAGGTGCTTACTGAGACCTGGACCAGATCTTAAATTACAATGAGTCTCATGGAAAAATTACTGGATTCACTTGTGGCTTCCTTCTACCATCCCACCATTCAAGTCCCAACTCCTGCAGGGAGCCGTATCTACCAGCTGTCTGTGTCATTGCCTGGCCAAATGTCTCTAGGATTTCTTTTAGTCTGATTTTGCTTTTATCCTTCCAATCCATGAAATGGATGCTAACTTACATAAGAAAAGTCGATAAGTAAATATGTTCTTGTTATTGACCAGCCTCTCTCTCTTTTGTCTCTTTTAGGAGTCAACATGATTATCATCCGCTTCAAAACAAGTGACAATTGGGCTTCCCTGGTGGCGCAGTGGTTGAGAGTCCGCCTGCCGATGCAGGGGACACGGGTTCGTGTCCCGGTCCGGGAAGATCCCACATGCCGCGGAGCGGCTGGGCCCGTGAGCCATGGCCGCTGAGCCTGCGCGTCCGGAGCCTGTGCTCCGCAACGGGAGAGGCCACAACAATGAGAGGCCCGCGTACCGCAAAACAAACAAAAAAAGTGACAATTAATGAGTGTATTATCCTGTGCCATTCTCCAAACGCAATGAGGGCAACAGCATTATCCCCATTTTAAACAGGAGGAATCTGGAACTTGGAAAGTTAAGTAACTGACCAAACCATTTACAGCTAGACAGGGCAGCACTGTCAGATTTAACCCAAGAATCTGCATAGTTTGTGTTTTAAACCACCACGTACTTCTGCCTTCCACCATCTGATTAGGCTGTGGAGTCCTGGGGGACCATCTACAATAGCACATATGCAGATCTTCTATTAATAAAGGCTGAAACCTTAATATCTTCCACGTGTGGTGCGCCATACATTTACACAGCCCCTTCCACATGCATTCTCTTATTGAATTTGAATGGTAACAATCACGATAGGGATCAGTCAGGCACAAGTCTGCTTTCTCTGCTTAAAATAGAAAACTTGAAATTCAACATTCCCTATCCACAAGAACAGCCAATAAGTGACATCTACTTAGCATCGTTCTTTTTTTTTCCTCTCCCGTCAGGGTACAGGCTTCTATCACACATCGTATCCCTCTTTTTCGTTTTGCCGCTATAGAAGCAGAATGTTGTTTCCTCTAAGAAAAGCGTTCCCCTGATGGAAGTGACACGCCCGTATTAATGGAGGAATAAAAGTCTCACGATTGAAACCTAGTTAGAACCTGCAGAATTTATAACTCAGCAGCAAAAATTTTCTCTTTGCAGAAAACTGGGACATAATCAAGGCTTTCAATGGAGGGCAGAAAAGGGAAATCACAGAAAATCAATTCAGTATTTTTGGGGTGTGGAATGGAGATAAAGGAAATGTTCTCTCAATGATTTTGTGGGCAGAGAGATATGATAATTGTTTTCCTCTTTAAGGCCAGGACTTCTCCTCAGTTCGTGGTGTGACCTTGCTGTGTCTTTCTGTGGTCTGATCCTGTTTCCCCCAGTAACTTTAAGAATATAATCACATACTGGTAAAGAGCTCAGTGCAAACACTGAATGACTTGGATCACCATCACAACACTGCCACTCATTAGTGTTCTGACCTAAAGCAAGTTCTTTAATAGACTTTCAAAGTCCATTTCCCCATCTGTAAAATGGGGATAATAAATCTGCCTCAAAAGATTGTTGTCAAATTAAATAAGAATCCAAAGCACTTAACGTGACTGATAGAAAGTCTTTAGCAAACTAGAGCTACTAATACATGCAATATTCTTTTTTAAAAATCATTTTAAAAGTCCTGTTTTGCTCAGTCTATTAAGTATCCTGTAGTCTAGTGATGACAAATACTAATAAAGATTGTAAGTTATAGCAGTTGGGTTAAATGATACACTTGATACACTGTGACATAATAAAAGGACACCCAGATCTCAATGTCTTAGCACAATCAAGTTTTGTTTCTCACCAATGGCGAGTCCAAAGTGGGGTTTCCTGGTTAGACACACTCCTGGGTTGTCCTTCTTCAGGTGGTGACTCGGGGACCCAGCCATCTACTGCCAAGGGGCTTCCTCCAGCTCTCTTGTGTCTTCCATTTGTTGGTTTTCAGCCACTTAAGGGAGGAGAGAGAGAGGCTAGAAGTCCATGTAACATGTTCTATGGTCACCCACATCCTGGTCTCTAGTCCTTAGTCACGTGACCCCTATCTAGACACACAGGGCTGGGAAATGCTGCTTAGCTGGGTGCCCAGGAAGGAGGGGAGAAGCAGATATGGGTTAACATTGCTAGAAAGGATCAGGAGAATCATTTCACTTTTAATTTTGATACAAGTAGGACTTATTTTTTGGAGGCATGTATGAAGAAGAGATTATATTAGTCACTTTACATTAGAAACATTTCATCAGAAAACAAAACTTCATGGATCAGAGGCCAAATTGCAAAGGGGATAGAAGTGTGATTTTGATCTTTTCCTGACTTATCTCTCCTCTGCTCCCCCTTCTTAATCAGTGTCTTTCTCTGTCTTCTACCCTCCCAGACCCCCACCATAGGGCTCCATATAATGTTTCATATTTCAGACAGTGATGTCCGTTAAAATATGCCTTATTTCCTCAGAGCCATATTGTCTGATAGGTGACAGCTAATTAATCTGATAAAGTAATTCACGCAGCTAGAATAACGATGATTGTGGGAATTGTGTTACTAGGCCCAAGTAACCTGTACTTTTAATAGGTTCCTTCCAGCCAGAGACAATGGATTAACCCAAACAAATTGGTCTAATGGTAAGAACTGTTCAAATGTGAGAATCTTAGTCATGATGGCAGCTCAAAGAGGACACATGTAGCAGGAGCTGCTCTGATAGAAACCTTGGACACCTTAACTTTGTTCCCTTTTACTTAACATTTGTCTTAACTGGGCTGGTGAATTATGTAACTGTAAAACTGTTTTTTAAATTAAATTTAATTTTTTATTTTATATTGGAGTATAGTTGATTTACAATGTTGTGTTAGTTTCAGGTGTACAGCAAAGTGATTCAGTAATATATACACATATATCCACTCTTTTTCAGGTTCTTTTCCTATATAGGTTATTAGAGAATATTGAGTATAGTTCTCTGTGCTATACAATAGGTCCTTCTTGCCTATTTATTTTATATACAGTAGTATGTATATGTTAATCCCAAACTCCTAATTTATCCCTCCCCCCCAGTCTTTCCCCTTTGGTAACCACAAGTTTGTTCTTGAAGTCTGAATCTGTTTCTGTTTTGTAAATAAGTTCATTTGTAACATTTTTTTTTTTAGATTCCACATGTAAGTGATATCATATAATATTTGTCTCTCTGACTTATTTCACTTAGTATGATAATCTCTAGGTCCATGTTTCTGCACATGGGATTATTTCATTCTCTTTATGGCTAAGTAATATTCCATTGTGTATATGTACCACATCTTCTTTATCCATTCCTCTGTCAATGGACATTTAGGTTGCTTCCATGTCTTGGCTATTGTAAATAGTGCTGCTATGAACATTGGGGTGCATGTATCTTTTCAAATTATGGTTTGCTCCATATATATGCCCAGGAGTGGGATTGCTAGATCATATGGTAGAATGTTTTGATACTAGGCTGAATCATTTAGTTGGAAAGGCTTCTTAGAAAAGCACTACATATTTAGGAAAGAATTTTCTGTAGCTACACAAGATTCCTTATATCACGCCCTTTCCTTTCTAAATATGGAAATCCAGCTCCCTGGAAGAGTAGCAAAAGTCAATGACTCCATGGAGGTCATAGCCATCATCATAATTGTGTTCAGGAATTAAAATCCCTCACTGACTCTTGATTGGGAAGAATCACATTATGTCCACTTCTTCCTGAACCCAGGGTATTGTGGGGATTTGGTTTTGGTTTTGGTTTGGTTTTTGCATATGTGCAAAAGCAAAGGTTTTTATGGTAAATGTCAATGAAGTAACCCAAGCCCCTTCAGCAGGAATTGTTTCCCTGTGAGTAGGTTCATAAACGGGCAATTTCTGGCTTCCATGCCCTGAGTGTGAAGAATAGATCTGCTCTTTCTGATGTCGTAAGGTGGGAGATGGACCTTTGCAGGCTCGTTCACAGTATGAAGGCCACTCTGGAGAAGATCTACTGTCACTCCTTTAAGAAATCGGAAGCAAGGAGTGGGAGGAAAAGCAAGACTCTGCGACCGGGGTGGCTGTACACAGAACCACCCTCCTCAAGAGTGTCGAAGGACCCCAATTCCCAGGGACTGTCCCTGAGGTCGGCTCTCATATCCAGTGCCCTTTCCCTTCCTTGACACTTACTGACTGTTGAACTTTTCAGTGACCCACTGAGTTAAAGATAAACACCCCTATGCTAGAGAAGGAGACTCTTGGATACAGAAAAAGAAACGACTTTCCCAGGATCATATTGAATACAACGACTACTCATGGGGACCTCGTCTTGCATCTCTCTAACCAGCCAGTCTTCACATCCCAGAGCTCTTATATGATTGGCTCTCAGCAGGCAGCAAAAGGCAACCTTGTTCCCACAACAGGATTAATGAAGAGGGAACACACGTTGCAGATAAATCTGAGTTCAGAGCTGGCCTGGCCGTGCACTAGCCATGTGACTTTGCAAAGTCCCCTGTGGCCTCCAAGCCTCAGTCTCTTCCTCTTAGCATGGGGGTCCACAGGGGTAATTGTAAGGATCATGTGAGCTGACATGTGTGAATGTCCGGCATCTGGAAATCATTGGCATCCAGAAGCATTAATAGCTGATGATGATACTTTAATTTTTTAAAGTTTATTAGACCCCCTCCTGGATATACTGCCCAGGCTGGGGCTGGCCTACAAGAAATAGGATACATATGTGCTCTTGATGGGCTTAAAAAGCTAGTTGGAAGGAGAGGCTATATGAAACAGCAAAAGAGTACCTTTTCAGTGCTAAATGAATGGAATATAAAATTAGTAAAATCAGAAATAAGAAGCAGCAGTAATAAGTAGAAGTGTCAGGGAAATTAAGGTCGTTTTGGGAGAGAGTTTGAGACAGACACTAGAGGAGAAATATTTTGCCCACTCCAGGGGAAGTGGCCTGAGCAGCAACGGTGAGACTTACATATTTAACAAGAAACTCTCAGTTAACTCAAGTGATTGACTCTTTGATGGCGGATTCCAGACTCAATTAACAAGACACTCAGATTGCCTTTTGAGAGTCGCTTCCTGACGCCCTGCAAGTTATGTTTTGCAAAGGTCTAGCCCCCTATCTGGAAGTCCGGCCCTGCCACAAAAGATCAGCTAAGGTCACAAAGGACCTTTCAGAGTGAGGCGGTATGAAGGGTCAAATGACTTAACTCGCTCTTCCAAGGGCCCACATCATCCGAGTAAAGCTCACTAAAATAAATACGCACAGCAAGTGCACAGTGTCCAGCTCTTGATCTTTTAATAGGTGTTGGCAAGACAGATGCGAACTCTCTACGATGGTCATTTCCATCCTTTGTTTCTGAGGGCTAAGCCCTACCCTTATCACTCAACCCAGGGCAGAGTTGGCCACCCGCTCATGAGCCGCTGACTCATGCAGACGTATGTCCTGAGCAAGCAGAGCGTCTCAGACTCTCATGGGAACACATGTCATGGGGACATTTCATTAACATGCAAAGTCTGGTTCAATAAGTCTGAGGTGAGGCCTGAGATTCTGTATCTCTGACAGGCTCCCGGGTGATACAAGGCTGCCTCTCCAGAGGCCACATTGAGAGGAGCAATTGGATCCCGTCCAGGTGGTTTGGGGGTCATGTTTGTGAGGACTGGTGGAGAACCACTGCTCTTCCATGACCAGGGGACCCCCGAATCCCTGAGGGGTAGTCCTGTTCGGATGCACTGTTGTGCAGGCGCTCCAGGCTGCATTCCCGGGGAGGACCGCCATGGCCAGGATCGCCGTGGCCAGGAGACGTCCCTTAAGTGTCCGGTAGCCTGTGACTAGAACACCTGAGACCAAAGGGACACCTATTCCCAGACCACTGAGGTGTGAGGTCATGGAAACCTCCACCATGCTCACAGGGCCCCTTCTTTGTGGAGGTCAGGAGATTCCCCCATATGCCTTAAACCTACAGACCAGGCCTGGTTCTGTCTGTGGAAACTTCCTCTGAAGGACTGAGTAGTTCCACGCAGAGAGAAATAAGGCAAGAGGGGCAGCAGGAGCTCAGAGTTCCCTCCCTTGGGGGGCTTTAAGTCCTGCTTTGAGTGATGCTGTTGGGAGGACGAGGGCAGATCATCTTAAGGCCTGCCTGTAGTCAAAAGAGAGCTTTGGAAGTGAAATGTTCCCACGGCTTTAAAGGCTCTGAGAGAGCAGTGCCTGGCTTTCCCCACGGACACAGTGACACACTGTGATCCAACAGCTGCATGCTTCCCACTGTCAGCACGGGTCATAGTCACTAAAGGCCCCCAGGTAGTACTGCTTTTGTCCAGGACCCCCCTTCTATGCCTATAACACTGAAACTACCTGACATCGTAACCTTTATATGAATTTCTTCTAGACAGCATTTAAAAACACCCAAATCTTTCTTGACCTTTACATTTTAGCAGAGTTTTTTTTTTCCTTAAATTGATGTTACAATAATTTTTTGAAGCTGTGGCATTTTTAAAGCTACTTCAAGAGGAACTTCACTTTCCCTTACCCATCCTATTTGAGACCAATCATTAATCATGAAGGGAAGGCACCAAGGACTCAAAACCAGCTTTATTATGTTTTCATGTTTGTGACATTTTCTTTCTATCAGCTAGTGGGAAGTTCCTACACTTTTTGTTTATTATCTACAAGTTGTAGAATTTGTTTTCCAGGTTCCAGCCCTCTTCCATCTCCTTCCACACCCTCCTCTATCATGACCCCGGCTTCTGAGAGGGCCTTTAGATTGGGGTCTGCAGAGAATGGCCAATGGATACATCTTAATCTTGTAAAATATGAATCCATTTTGTCTTGGGTAAAACAGACTTTTCTGCCTGTCAAGAAAACTCAGCTGTCATATTCCAATCTATTTTTTTTTCCCATAAGGGCAACTCTTATAGAGGGACTGTAAAATGATGGATCCACATTTGCATAAAGGTTTAGGTCAGAGGTCACAAAAAACTGAGGCCCCTAAGGCCACTGTTCTGCCTGGCTATAGTCAGGTAGATCTGATAGCAGTGGCACCTTCTAAACCAGGGGTTCTTAACCTGGAGTTCATGGATACAGCTGTATGCATAGTAGAATTCAGATGGCCATGAACTTGGATGGGAAAAAAATTGCATCTTTTATTAATTTCTAACTGAAATTTATCATTTTATTCAATTATGAATACAGGCAAGAAACTACTGTGGTATTGGCAAGCATGGCTTCACTGCGTCACCAATGGAAGTCATGGGTGTTTTCATATCACATCACAGTTGTTGTAGATATCTTGAAAAATTGCATATATTTACCACTACATGAAAATATGGTAGTTATTAGTTTGGCTGCTAGAACTTGTTATTTAATACATTAATAAAGAAGCACATATATTACTATCTCATACATTTGTGCGTTTTTTAATACTTTGATAATTATATTTCTATGTAATTGGTTTCCTTTGTAGTTCTATGCATTTTATGTTATGCGTTTTAAAACATTATTCTGAGAAGGGTCCATAAGTTTCACCAGATTCCAAAGGGGTTCATGGCACACACAAAAATATGGGTAAGAAGCCTGACTTAAGAGTCCCAGTTTGCCAGTGTCAAAGTGGCCATGTCATTCATTTTTGTAACATTCCTAATGCTTGTAGGAATTTGAGTTGACTTGCTTAAGTTTAGGGATATTTTTGAAGAATTTTTCTTTATATTAGGAGGTATGTGCTTAATCACAGGTGGTATCATAGTCATTTATTCATTTTATTATTCATTTATTTAAAATATCCCTAATGACCTTTTTTTAAGCTTTCTGTCAGCTACTGTGAGAGATTATCAAATGAAAAGACATTGTCCCTGCCTCCAAGATCTTGGACTCCAATAAGAAGTTTATCATTCCTATGAACTCCTTATTAAATTATAAGTGTTCTGTACTGTTATTCCCACCACTAGCAAGATCTTTCACCCTCTTCTAGAAAGTTTGAGGACTTTCATCCAATAGCCATTTATTAAGTATCAGTTGGAGGTGTGGACAAGGGAGATAGATGTCTCTAGATGACTCTCAATTTTCTAGCTTGAGTCTCCCAGTGGAGAATGCTACCTTTCAACAAGAAACAGAATGTGTGTGAGGGGAGGGAGGAGATCATGCTTCCTGGGGAAGGAGATTGTTGAGTTTTGACCTTGATGAACTTGAGGTTGTGTGATTATAGTTGGATATGTGGATCCAAAGCTTAGAAAAAGTCTGGATTCAAAATCTAAATATGGGAACCATCAGCTGTACAGGTGGTTAGAAAAACCACTGGCAGGGATGAGATTGCTCTTTTACCATGCAAACATGCATCCTTTGAGGACTTTTATGTGGCTAAAACAATGACAGGTGTATAGTAAGTAACTTCCCAACCCCCATTCCTCCATGGAACAGTACACAGTAACTTTGGAACTATGAAATCTCTGTGCAAAACCATATTCTCAATATTAGCTTAAGACAATGCCAAGAATGCTAAAAAAACCCCAAATATATATATATATATATACACATACGTATAGTGAGTAAAAAGAGAAAAAGAAACAAATTCTATGCCCTTCTGCCCCTCCCAACTCCTACCACAGAGCTTTGCTGCAAGCAAAGGCAGACCAATAAAAACTGCTAGGAATATAGAAGAAGGACACAGGCAATGGGGCCTTAAGGAAAGTTGGAGAGGACACTAGGAAGATTAAACAGAACTGAACATCCTAAAGGATATTTCAAAGTTTGTGCCTTTGAAAGGGTAGGCAACTCCTTTAGAACCAGACACACAGTTTAAGGAGGTACACACAGTTTAAATGAGCAAGTATGATTTAAAAGAACAGTCTTTGGGGCTTCCCTGGTGGCGCAGTGGTTGAGAGTCCGCCTGCCGATGCAGGGGACACGGGTTCGTGCCCCGGTCCGGGAAGATCCCACATGCCACGGAGAGGCTGGGTCCGTGAGCCATGGCCGCTGAGCCTGCGCGTCCAGAGCCTGTGCTCCGCAACGGGAGAGGCCACAACAGTGAGAGGCCCGCGTACCGCAAAAAAAAAAAAAAAGAACAGTCTTTCAAACACATAGCTTCTGGAAGAGAAAAAATAAAAGAGGAAAGAAAAAAAAAGGAAGGAAAAAGAGTCCTTTAGCAATTAGGTAGTAAGGCAGAAATGAAGAAAAATGTAGGGTCCTGCAAGAAAAAATACATCAACAAAATTAGTGGACTCACAATCCTCCTCCACCACCAAAACAAACAAAACCTGCTAAAGTAGTTGAACTTTAATAGATCAAGAGTGAAGAGTGCCTTTTAACCAAGACCATGTAAAGCATTCCAGTATCACAAAAAGTAAAATCAGGACAATAAAATCCAAAAAGGACTATTGTAGAATGAATTTACACACAAATCAACTGAGAAAAATCCAACCACCCTCTTCCAAAAAAAAAGATAAAAAACAAAACAAAAATAAAACATGAAGCAGAAGGAAACTTTACGTTTACATTCCAAATCAAATTAAATATATCATAACAAGGATTTAAGGATATGAAAAAAACACTTTAAATTATAAATTCAAACACTGAGAACAGAAATGGACAAGAAAGGTAGGAATGAAAAAATAGCTGATTGAACTCAGGAAAGAAATGGAAGATAAAAAGATGATATTATCTCATAAATAAAGAGGAAATTACAGTGTCCAAGAGGAAATAGACTCAAATGAAAATTTAATAAGGGACATTGAAGAAAGACAGGAAAACAACCAAGAGAATGAAATGACACAAAGGAAGATATAAAGAGGATCAGAGAAAAATAGTGGAAATAGAAGACAGTTAAAGAAGGAATAATATTTGTACTACTGGAATCATAGAGAAGAAAAAGGAAACAAATGAAATGCAACTAGTCTTTAAAATTATAATCCAAAAAATTTTTCCAGAAAGAGAAAAAGGCGTGAATCTTGGTTGAAAAGGTTTAGTAGGTATCTGAGAAAATTAACCAAGAATGATCAAAACTGAGACATATGCCTATAAAACTGTTAGATTTCAAAGACAAAGATAAGATCTTCAAGACCTCTGGACAAAAAGAACAAATACTGTTTTCAAAACTTTTTTTTGCAAAATTAATAATGTCAAGAGAGTTTGGCATCAAAACCAACATACAAAGAAGGCAACAGTGGAGTACCATTTTTTTTTAAGTTTAAGGAAAGAAATTGTGAACAAAGGATTTCATACACAGTCAAGCTGTCCTTCAAATATCAAATTTCAGTATACAAGAACTTATGGAATTCTGTATCCATAGATTGTTCTTAAAGACTCTATGAAAGAATGAGCTGCATCCAACAAAATCATATCAGTCCTTCAACAAAAGGACTGATAGGGAATATTTTAAAATATATAAATGTACATATAACACTAATACAAAGGCTGGGATGAGGGTGAAAGACTAACAGCTGTTGAAAGTAGTTCTCTTATTGCACTATTTCTACAATTTCACAAAGTAGAAATAATGCAATAAAAAATAGGAGAAGGGAAAGAGAAGTGGATATGCTTACATAGCCATGTGGGCATTAAGTGAATTTTAAAGAATCAAAATCCTGATTTGGGGAAAAATTTAACAAAATAAGTAAACCACTGGATAGGGAAAATATACAAATATACAAAAGAAATGAAAATAACAACCATTGAAATGAAAAAAAAATTAATCAAAAGAGACTGAGTTGCAGACCTCTATGCAAATAAATTGAAAAACCCAAACGAAATGGATAACTTCTAGAGAAATACATATTGACCTCATAAGAGTTAGAAAGTTTAAATATATGAATTTCCAGATAAGAAATAAAGAAGTGTACTAAGGAACTCCCCCACAAAAAAAAATCAACTAGCACAGATAATTTTACAGGGAAATTATAGCAAACCTTTAAACACTAGGTAGTCCTAATGCTCTATAAATGACTACACAACATTGAAAATCAAAGAAAACTTTTTAATCCTTTTTAGCATGCAAATATAATACTTATACCTAAACAGATAAAGACAATACAAAGAAAGAAAACTACAGAACAACGACACTCACTAACATTTCAAAGCCACTCATACATTTTTAGGTATTTGGTACAACAGCACATCACTTCCCAGTATCAAAATCTGCAACAGTTTTCTATGGTCACTATAACAAATTACCACAAATGTGGTGGCTGACAACAACAGGAATTTATTTTCTCATAGTTCTGGAAGTGAGAAGTCTGAAATTACAGTGTTGGGAGGGCCATGTGCCCTCCACAGTTTCTGGGAAAATGTGTTCCTTGCCTATTCCAGCTTCTGGTAGCCACCAGCATCCCTTAGCCTGTGACCACATCACTCTAATCTCTGCCTCCATCTTCACGTCACCTCCTCCACTACATAAGTATCTAATCTCACTCTACCTCTCTCTTATGAGCACATTTGTGATGGCATTTAGGCCCCACTTGGATAATGTAGGATAATTTCCTCATCTGAAGATCCTTAATTTAATCATATCTGCAACAATTTTATCATATAAAGTAGCATTTACACGTTCCAGGGATTAGGACCTGATGGCCATTATTCAGGCTACTACACATAATAATGTCTACAGGAGAAAAATGATATGACTATTTCCATAGATGCTGAGAAAGCATTTGACTAAGTTCAACACACATTCATGATAAAACTACTCCAGTATATAAGAATTGACAGATACTTCTTGAAATGATGAATAGTTCTAAAGTCAGTATCATATTTAATGAAGAAACACTAGAGCCATTTCCACTATGATCAGGAACACAAATGCCTATGATTTCTACTACTATTAGCCAATGCAATTAGACCAGAGAAATCAAATAGAGGCATAAGAATGATTAAAGAAGAAGGAAAACTATATTTGCAGGTGATATGATAATATACCTGGAAAACTCCAGAGAGTCAATAATAAAGCTAACCCAAACAATGAAAGAATTTATTGAAGTAGTGGGATATAAAATTAACATATAAAAATCGATACCCTTCATACAAACAAACAATAAATAGGAGAAATAATGGTAAAGAAAACCCATTTACAACAGCGTCAAAATGCAGTATGTACTTATGACTAATTTAACAAGTGTGCAAACCTACAAAAGGAAAAAAATTTAAATACCCCTGAATTACACTAATAAAGCCTGGGACAAATGGAAAGACATCCCCTTTCTTAAATAGGATTATAGCATTATAAAAATATCAGTTCTCCTTAAGTTAATTTATTAATTTATTACAATTCTAGTAAAATACACCTGCAAGCTATTTTCTGGAGTTAGACAATTTGATACTAAAGTTCAAATGGAAAAAAGAAAAAAAACATACAAAAGTAGGTTGAAAAACACTAAAAAAATAATAATAATAATAACTGTGTATGGTGACTAGTCTTACCAGAAATTAAAACATTCTATAAAGCCTTGGTAATTAAAATGGTGTGGAACATGAATAGACAAATAGACTAGAATAGAACAGTTCAGAAATAGCCCCCAATACATATGGAAATTTAGTATATGACAAAAGTGGCATCTCAAATCACTGGGGTAGAGATGAATTTTTTAATAAATAGTCTGAAACAAGCAGGTAGTCATTTGGAAAAGTTAAAATAGATCTATATCTCACATCATATAGTAGATAAACTCCAAGTAGATTAGGGACCTAAATATAAAAACTGAAACAGGACAGTATAAAGGAAAACACAGCTAAATTATTCTGTTCTTTAATCTTGGGAAGAAAAAGGCTTTCTAACTATGGTTTAAAATCAGAGACCAAAGAAAAAAATTGATAAATTTGACTGCATACAAATTAAAAATTTTTGCCTGACAAAAAGCACCATAAACAAAGTCACAGGACAGCTGACAAATAGCAAGAAAATATTTGTAACACATACTAGAAAAAAAGGCTAATATTCCTTACATATAAAGAAATCTTAATTATTAAGGGACAAAAGACAAAAATCCTGATAGAAGAATGAGGAGAAATTCACACACACACACACACACAAAGATTAAAATGGCCTTTGAACATGTGAAAAACTGCTCAAACTCACTCATACTTAAACAAATCCATGTCTCTCATCTAAGAGATTGGTGAAAATTTTTAAATATGGGAATACTTTCTATTAGTTAAGCTTATTGGTGGAGGTATGGGGAAACAGGCACTTCCAAACTTTCCTGGTGGGAATGCAAACTGGTACAGCCCTTCTGGAGGAACATTTGGCAATGTCTAACAAAACTGCATACGCATTTTCTTTCTGACCTAGCAACCCCACTTCTAGGGGACGTATCTCCAACAATGCAAAAGCACATACATTTGAATTTATTCATTGCCTCATTGTTTGTAATTGCAAAACACTGGAAACTAGTTAATTGCCCATATGCGGAAGAGTGCTTGAATAAACTGGTATAGCCATACAATGGAGTACTATGCAACTGTATAAAAGAATGAGCAAAACATCTAAAACTGATGTGGGGTGCTTCCTACAACATATAGTAAGTGAAAAGAAGCAAATCCTCAAAGAGTATATCTCCTTTTCTTAGGTGTCTGCTATTTCATGCAAAAGAAATTCAAGAAGGATAAAGAGAATTTGAATAAACTCAAAGTACATGCCTCAAAATACTTATCAATACAAAGGGAAACATAGTAATTTTATCATGGTGAAACCAGCAGGAGCCACCTTAACCAAGTGATCGAGGTAAATATCACCAATAGTAAGATATATCAGTATCATGAATCCCTTGATATGATGTGCTGAAAAGGGACACAATATCATTTCTGTGGCATTCTTGCAAAAACTGCATAATCTTACCCCAATCATGAGAAAACATGACACAAAGCTAAATTAAAGAATATTTTACAAAATTACTGATCACTGGTCTTCAAAAAGAGCCAGTCATAAAGGACAAGGAAGGACTGAGGAACTGTGACAGATTGGAGGCGAAATGCAGTGTGAGGTCCTGGAGAGGATCCTGGAACCAGAAAATGCTATTTGTAGGAAAATCTGTGAATTTCTAATGAAGCCTGTAGTTTAGTTAATATTATTGTGCTAATTTTAATCTCCTAGTCTTGATAAGTATAATGGTGATAAGAAATATTAACATAAGTAGAAGCAGAGTGAGGGATATAAAGGAACATTTTATAGTGTTTTTTCAACATTTTCTAAGTCTAAAATTAGTTCAAACTAAAATGTTTTAAAGCCCAAATAAATAAATAAATGGATCTCTGAACTTCTATTAAGGGTTTTCTGGAAACCTCCACCTTTTCACAACTCTCCTATAAAAGTTTCAAAACATTTCGGAAACCACATACGATTAATCTTAAACTCACAATGATCAGAAGGGCAGTCTCACACGTTGCAAATTAGTGAAGAGGAGAAAACTAGAAGGGGCACCAGACGAAATGGAGCATGTGAGGGAGAGGTTTGTAAATGACCTCTTTTGTGTTGCTAAATTTACTCCTAACCTGGAATGGGCTACAACCATCACAAGGACACAAAACTCATCAGGTAAATTCAAGGACTTTTTAAGAATGCATCTAACCACCTCCTGTCCAAAACATTCAAGCTTAACCTTTCTCCTGAAAATGCAATCTGCTCTTTCCACCCCTCCCACATACCAGACTCTGAGACCTAGATTGTCACACGAGCAGAACCATCCCCTTGTTCTGATTGAATAGGTTCTTGTCGTTACATTATCAGCTTGAGATCCTAGGGGTATATGGAGATATGCCTATTCATTGCTGAGAGAATTCACACACAATTTCTGTCCTTCACATAACTTTGTCCTTAAAAGCTATTTTTGGAATCCATTTCAATTATGTTTTCCCAACAACCATATTAGGAGATGACTGTTGTTTCTTCATATTAGAAGAAAAAAAAATGAGACAAAGATCTCAAAACAATTAATTGAGGTGCTCACAATAAGAAACATAATGATAACGATAACACCAGATTTAAAGTCTCCAGCCTCTGCACCCTCTTTTTGTCTAGAAAACTGTGCTGCTCTGGCACATGTGTACATGGACCTAATGACCAGAGGAAATCCAGCTGACAGGGCTCTGTCACTCCATTCACAATACAGTGATGTGCTTTGCATTGCTTTATACTTTTCAAAGCCCTTTTCACATATTTAATTTGATCCTCAAAACACATTGTCACATAGGTAGAATAGAAATTTCCTTTTGATAAAGATGTTACGGTCTGAATGTTTGGTGTCCCCCAAAAATCCATATGCTGAAATCCTAACCCCTAAGCTGATGGTATCAGGGAGCTGGCCTTGGGAGGTGATTAGGTCATGAGGGTGGAGGTCTTGTGAACAAGATTAGTGCCCTTATAAAAGAGGTTCCTGAAAGATCCTCCCTTCCCTTCCACCACGCATGGACACAGTCATAAGCTGAGAAATCTATAACCCAGAAGACAGCCTTCACCCAACCATGCTGGTTCCCAGATCTCAGACTTCCAGCCTCCAGAACTTAAAGTGAATTTCTGTTGCTTACAAGCTACCCAGTCTGTGGTATTTTGTTACAGCAGCCTGAACAAAGACAAGTAACACCACACCATTCAATAACACTTTGGGCTTCCCTGGTGGCGCAGTGGTTGAGAGGCCGCCTGCCGATGCAGGGGACACGGGTTCGTGCCCCGGTACGGGAAGATCCCACGTGCCGTGGAGTGGCTGGGCCCGTGAGCCATGGCCACTGAGCCTGCGTGTCCGGAGCCTGTTGCTCCGCAACGGGAGGGGCCACAACAGTGAGAGGCCCGCGTACCGCAAAAAAAAAAAAAAAAAAAAAAAGCCCAGAAAGAATCATGACGTATTTGAGGTAGGAGCCGATTAGGCTTAGGGCGGCTCCCATTACATAAAAGGTTGTATTGAGCCAGCTCCCTCCGCTTTACCTCCTGCCCTAGTATCTCTTAAAGATATGGGGGTTCCCCCTGCATGACCCAGGAGAACTGGGTTTCATAAACAACAGGACTCCAGAGTCACGCTTAACCCTCGAGCGTGCTGCTGCGTTCCATGATATTGCAGAGCCTGACCACGGGTTTATAATAGAAAAAAAAAGAACCAAGAAACTGAAGAGGGAAGGGCTGCAGAGGTGAGTCGGTGCCCAGAGAATGGAGTTCCTCCTGGATCCTGGCTATGCTGAGGATGGGGCCCGGTGGAAAATTCTGGCCACCCCTGTAACAGCCCCATAGCTCAGTTGGACAAAGCTCACTAATCTGGCAGCTGTCACTTTACTTATAGTCACATAAGCAAAATGATTGGTCCTATTGACAGCAGCCTGGACTCCAAGAGTCACACAGGTGTCACGGTCCTGGGCAGGGAGAGCTTCTCCCATCCTCCCTATGGCTCCTGCAATGCAAATTTCAAGGCCTTTTCCTCCAGGGCCGAGGGGATTTGTGTTCGCCTCTGTTTTTATAGGGTTGTGTTTGGGGGAAACTTTCATGTGTGGAAAGCAGCATTCTAATAAATAGTGGCGTGCAGAGTCCTGAAGCTGAAGGTCACAAGGAAGAAACCCAAACCAGTAAACTCGGGGATGTTTTGTCCTGAACTTGTAAATCCAAACAATCTCCCAGTTATGAAATGGAAAGTTTGTGGGGAAAAACAAATGCCTTGGTTATTACAGCGTTACTACATTCATAAAATATATTTCATGGAGGGGGGGTGGGAGTTTACACAGGGGGTAATGAGATTTTTGCCTTATACATTATTTACAACCGCTTAATCCAGGTACTGTGGGTTATTTTTTTATTCCTTCTTTTTCACAGCTACAAAACACTTCAGTATTTCTAATTTATTTCTGCTTACAATACAGATGTTCTCAATTGTGTTTCTAACTACATTTCAACCATTATGATCGCGTTTATTTGTTTGTGTCAGCGCACAAGCAGGGATTGAATGTGCAATACACAATAGTGAGGCTTCGAGAAGCCTGTAAGAGGCCTCTTGTGCTTTAGTTATCAACAAATTAAAGCAGCTTGGCGGCACTAGCTTTATCATCAGTGGTTTTCATCTCCGGATAATTCGCCTGCAGTTGGGTAAGCAGCGCGACAGCCCTCTCTTGGTGCAGAAAGGTTGCACGCCTTAAAACAGCACTTTTCGAGATGACCATTTGGAAGGAACATTTGGAGAACATTTGGGTTATGTCCTCTAACTGAATTTCCAAGCTGTTGGTAACGGGCTAAAGAAAACGCAGTCTGTACTGAATCCTAAGAAAGCAAGAGTGTAAGAGCCTTGAAGGTCATGTGTAAATATTGACATTTTAATTTTATTTAGCATACCAAAGTGGAGCCCTCCAGTTGCTTATCTTGCCATAAAAACCCACCCATCTGCACTGCCCCGCAGATTGTCGGGGAAGATCTGATCTGAGCAGCCGTGGGCACTCCTCCCTGCCTTTGTTAACAAGGCTGAGTTCTGTTTGTGCAAAATCTGAGTCAGAGGGGTGTTCCTCCCCTCTCATCTCCACCGCGGACCGATGCACCTGATTAGATAACAGAAATCTGTGGGCTGAATGTTCATGTAGGGACAGGAAAGCCAAGAGGCAAACGCACTCAGGGAAAACAGCTGCCCGCTCACTCACAGAGTCAAGTCAGGTGTCCAAAACCAAAGTTACTCGAGGAACCAATAACTGGCTAATTTGGCCGGAACACCCTCTTGTGTGTCCTCAGAAGCAGCATGAGGAATAAATGCCAATGTGTCCTCAGGCTTTGTATCCTTCTCACAATCCAGGACTCCACCTGCAGAGCTTAATTTAAACAGGGCCGAATTCTGAAGGTGAGGTACAAGTGATAGCTTGGTCTTCCCACCAACAACAGTGGTTAGGGCTCCCCACACACTTAGCAAGTTCACCAAGATGCTTGAGTGTTAACCGACAATGGCATTGCTTTCCTACACCAGAGCCAAGAGCCCTGCTTATGTAGAACAGCCTGGCAGTTTGATAAGATGCCCGAGGCTCCCATCTCCCTACAGCAAGGTCACTAGAATCATTTTCCTCCTGAGACATAGTGAATGGAAATGCAGGTCCAGCAGATACAAGGAGCCAGTGAGTGAAACATGGAGGAACCAGGGCCACCTCAAGTGGCCTTTGGCCTAAAAGGTTTCTTCTAAGTGGAAAGAAGAAAATTGAATGCGGAAACAAAATGATCTTTGAATGCTTCATAACTCAGGCTCTGACTTACTCAAAAAGGGGGACATGATATTAAAGACCAACACTATTTTCTGCCCTCTGCATTTGAGCTTTGAAGGGTGCTCCTCAAACATTCCTGATCTAGGGCTTCCCTGGTGCCGCAGTGGTTGAGAGTCCGCCTGCCGATGCAGGGGACACAGGTTCGTGCCCCGGTCCGGGAGGATCCCACATGCCGCGGAGCGGCTGGGCCCGTGAGCCATGGCCACTGAGCCTGCGCTTCCGGAGCCTGTGCTCCACGAGAATGGCCACAACAGTGAGAGGCCCGCGTACCTCAAAAAAAAAAAAAAAAAAAAAAAATTCCTGATCTAGCCTCTGTGCCCAAATCAATGTCATGATTTACAATTCACACTATAGTTGAAATATTAACCATCCTTCCTTACTCTAGCCTTGTTAAGTCCTGGCCTGCACAGCTACTGAAATAGTGCAATACATTAAAGCACTCTTAAAGATATGTTGTTTGTTTTGTTTTGTTTTTAAGCAGTACTGAGTGGGCGGAGTCAGTCCCATTCAAAATTCCCAAGCGGGCAAAATGTGTGTCAGTTGGCCCCTTCCTCCTTTGTCTGTGCTTTCCCCTCACCTACTTAGCAAACCTTCCTTTCATTCCCAGTGATGAACTTCCAAGTTCCTTCTAGCTCAACTAGTTCCTTTCAGTCACTGGAACACAAAGCTAATAACTACCTTAATGTACTTGCCTGCAGAAAGTAATCTTTTGTTTTGCAAAAACCAAGAGAATTTTCATTTTAAGGGAAGCAAAGAAAGCCGAAGGAATGACTCTTTGGAGGTAGAAGGTCAGAGACATGACGCTTGGATAAAATATAACTTGGGGCAGAGGAGTATACCCTCAGCATCCCTAAAGTGGATGAAACAGTCAAGTCAGTACCCATCAGGCAGACCTGCTAAATTTCAAGATGGAGACTACCCACCACATTCCCACTGTGACGCTTTAAGCATGGTGTACAGTAAGCTCTACCTACCTACTCAGAACTTAATACTAATTAGTTCTAATTAATCTTATACCTGATTCCTAAATAACTGAACTAAATTAACAGAGTCTAGTTATTCCGGTTATTCTCAAGGCCCTATGGAACAGTGGTTTTAAAAATTCCAGAAATGAATAAAGAAGGCATTGGAGTTGCTCTGAAACATCTAAGTCAGAGTAGCACAATTCATTGTTTTTATACAGAATTTGATTACCTGGTTAGCCCTGATTTGTTTCAGTCTAAAACCTATGATGCTTTCTTTTCAGTTTGGTCTCCTCCACATACTTGAACCTGTAGAGGTGGGAGGGGAGACAAGGAAGACTTGTTTTATTTGAGCTTGTGAAAATAATGGCTGTTATCAAGTTCAATGTCATAAGTTTTCCTCCACAAGAAGGAACAGTATACTTCCTGGTGAGCGATAGTTCTTTAGTACATAGAAATGGTTCCTAATTCTCAGCAGATAGAGCACTTGAGGAAACAGGGGCATTCTCCTAAATCACAAAGAATAACGTGATGGTCAGTATGATTGACTGTTGTAAGCTTTCATAGCTTCTTTCACGCTGAGATCTTGAAATATGGGAAAAGAACAGTGCCGGCTGACCAGGGGAAGCCATTGCTGGGAAAAGGAGCATAAACATCCCCAAATATCCTGGTTTTCCCAGGATAATCATCATTTTCAACATTATTCTGAAAAGTAATAAGGTAATAAGAATAGGAAATTTAGGCTATGTTTACTGGATTCATAAAACATTCCCCTCAAAAGGGGGACATTTTAAATTTTTCATGAAGTTTGAAATCTACAATGGTCTGGCATCATTTCCAGGCATATAGAAGGAATTCATTTTTATTTTCATTTGAATTAGTGTATCCCAAACAGTGTGCACATCAGAAGCACCTGGGAATTATGTGGGGTTTGGGGTTTTTGTTTATTTATTTGCTTGTTTGTTTGGCTTCATAATGTATTTTACTACCCCACCATAAATCTACACTGAAATTGAATTTCGTAATCTGTGTCAAAGAAATATATTCTTAGAATGATTCCCCAAGGAACTTCTGAGACTGACCCCCTAATTCGACAACACTAATATTAACACTTTAACCTTACCTTTGAATGCTGTGATGACCAATTTTCAGATTTAAAACCCACACCTTCTAAATTTGGTGCATGGGGACAAGGAAAGGAGAGAGTGTTTAAGCACTAAAGACAATGTTGACAAAAGCGAACACAGGTTAAGGAAGTTAGAACCCATTATAAAAGGAGCAAAGAACTCTTTCTTCCCATGTCTTCTTTCACTGTGCTCTCTCGATTTTTCTCACAGTATGGCTCCCAGGCCCTCTCCCAATACCTACTCTGTAAGGCTTTTATCCCATGGCCCTTTTACCCTCTCCCCCTGCACATTTGCTTAGTTGATCTTCCCCATCTCCTTGACTCCAACCCCATATATATTTGATTCATGTATTAGTCTGCTCAGGCTGCCATAGCAAGGTACCACAAACTGGGTGGCTTAAACCACAGACATCTATATTCTCACAGTTCTGGAGGCTAGAAGTCTGAGATAAGATGTTGTCAGGGTTGGTTTCCTCTGGGGCCTGTCTCCTTGGCTTATAGATGGCCATCTTCTCCCTGGGTCTTCACATGGTCTTCTTTCTGTGTGTCTCTGTGTCCTAATTTCTTCTTCTTATTAAGACACCATCCATATTGGAATAGGGCTTACCCCAATAACCTCATTTTAATTTATTGCCTCTTTCAAGACATTATCTACAAACACAATCACATTCTGAAGTTAGGGGTCAGGACTCAAAAATGTGAACTTTGGGGACATAGAATTCGGCCCATAACAGCTCTGAATCATCTAACTCTAGACCTACATGACGACTGGCTCGTGTGTTTGAAAATCTCTCACATGAAAATAAGGGACAAGACCTCTGTATTCCTTAAGAGATCAAAACAAGGACCAATGTGTGGAAGATAAAGGTTGAAAGTCTCAGCCCACATAAAGAATTATGTGACAATGAAAGGAATCTAGTTATTAGGGGCTGCAGCCCCTGACAGTGTGTCCCCATCACCAGAAGGGCATGGCGGAGACTGGATGGACCCCTGTTGCTCAGGAAAATCTAGCAGGAGCCTATAAGGTCCCTTTTCCTTCTTTAATAAGATGACTTTAATGAGGAAAATGAGCTCACATGGATTAAATCAAGATGATCAAAATAAAGCAGTAGAAAATCCAAAAAGCCTATGCCTAGATGTGTCTGTAAACATAACATAATCAGATATGAGGAGAAAGGTTCTTCGGAACTCTTAGATTCATCCCTTCCCTGGGGTAATATAACGCAAATAAGGTAAGAGTGTGAACCGTTTCAAAAGTAGTGAGGCCTCAGGTAACACGGGGAAGGCTAGAGCAACTCAGAAATGTCTTTCCCAAGAGAAGATGATCATTCAACACGTGGATGTCCATGGCAATTTAAATGGAGATTTTCCCGCAGAAATCACAAAGATCAGAACCCAGGTGATCTGACACAACAACTCTGCTCTGAGCATCAACGTACGAGGCATGCACACGAAAGCCATTCAGGAGGCCGTTGGGTGGCATGTGTCAGCATCAGCAGGCCAGTTGTTGGAAGACCCTGACTCCAGGACCCATCCTTCCATATATAAGTCCACTGACCTATGGTAAGGCCTTGTCTTCTTTGAACCTCAATTCCTTAATCTGTAAAATGGGAATAATATTACCGATCCTCACAGCAAGTTGTGAGAATTGATGTAATCATATCATTTATGAATTTAACTATGCAATTTAATTCAACTTAACTGTAGAACATGATTCAAATATATGGTATTAATATCATTGCTTTTCTTCTTGCCCAAGGTCACTGCCTATACTGTGTGCTATAAATGCAAGTCATCTTCCCCTTAGATGGAACATGAAAGGTTTCTAGGGACACTCTTTGACAGCACAACTCATTTGGAAAGATGCAGACTTCCTAGACATGGTGGAGAAAATAATCCAGGAGAGGCATTCCTATCCCAAGAGACTACAAGGACATAATCAAAACCAAAAGCTGAAGAATGTACAAAAATGAAGAAATTCCATACATCAGAGAGGCAAGTGATCTTGAGATTCTTTTCATAGATGATACATCCAAACTTTACTCCCCATTAAGCTCTATCTAAGATGCTTATTAAAAATGCAGGGACTTCCCTGACAGTCCAGTAGTTAAGACTCCACAATTCCACTGCAGGAGGTGCGGGTTCAATCCCTGGTCGGGGAACTGAGATCCCACATGCTGCACGGCGTGGCTAGATAAACAAACAAACAAATATGCAGACTCTCCCTTCCTGGAAATCCTCCCCACTACCATCACCCCTGATATTCTAGTTCAGTAGGACAACACTTGGATAAACACTTTCCCGGAGAGTGAATTCAGACTCTCCCAAAAAAACATCTCATGCTTCTTACAACACTATGGAGGCTTTGCAGTATTTACCAAACCTGGGTTCCATGTGCAGTATCTAGGGGTGACCTGGGGTTTCCTTAGCATCTCTCTCCAGCATCTCCAGCTGCCTCCCTCCAAAATATGTCAAAATAAGCATTCAAGCTAAGTAAAGATTTGGTGCTTGCTGGGCAAAGCAGCCTCGAGTCAAGGCCCCTAATCCTTCTCTCCTTCCAGACTACCATCTTAAACCCCTGTATCTAGAAATTTTGGATTTGCCAACTGCCCAGAAAGATGAGAGCTACTTGTGTGACAGTATCAAGTCCCTGCTGAGCTGTGTGAGGCTGGCATATGTAGAGCTGTCTTGGCTTATCAAGGGCTCCTCCTGGCACATGTAGCTCAGATGGAATGAAGGGCCTGGGAAGACACCCATCCTACCCAACCCACCACCCACTTCCACCAGTTTACACAAGAATAAGTGAAACAGGGCTTCCCTGGTGGCGCAGTGGTTGGGAGTCCGCCTGCCGATGCAGGGGACGCCGGTTCGTGCCTCGGTCCGGGAAGATCCCACATGCCGCGGAGCAGCTGGGCCTATGAGCCACAGCCGCTGAGCCTGCGCGTCCAGAGCCTGTGCTCCGCAACGGGAGAGGCCACAACAGTGAGAGGCCCGCGTACCGCAAAAAAAACCAAAAAAGAATAAGTGAAACAGCCAAAAACCAACTCTGAAATATATCTCTAAAGACCATGAAGCCCTGAGAAAGAAACTGAGACATTTATGGGAAGCTTTGGAATTTTGGAATTCTGTTCTTACACTCTGCTAATCGCTGTCACTGAGAAGTAGCAGGACCAGTTTTTGCCGGTCATTATCACCTGCCCTTGACATGATGGACTCACCTGCTGCTTCTCCAGATCATGCCCCGTCGATCCTGTAGCCATGGCCACATACAGCCTCTGGGTTCTCCCCTGACAGCCTGACCCACCTAAATCCAGGAAAATGCTTGCATCAGTGAGGGATAACAAATAGCAGGTGACACTTGAAGACAAACCCTTGTATCCTACACTATTTCTCTCTTTGCTAAGAAGTATATTTGCAATCTGATCAGTAGAGTATATGTAGCACTCTCTTTTATAATATTTTTGTAGAAATCAATACAGTGTAACCAAATTGGTGTCAATAGGTTAGATTCCTTATTTATCATTATTGAGACTTTTCATTTCTTCATTGAAAAACTATTGGTTTACATCATGCCATTTGACTTCTGGCTCAAGTGCTTTCAAAGGAACTGATTTCTGAAAATGCATCCTTGAAAGCCTGACAGTCTAACAGTTGAAAAATCTAAGTCAGGACAGAATGGCAGACTAAAGATGGGTAAGATGCGAAAGTAAGAGGATAACTAAGGGCAATATTAAGTATACAAATATATGTTTATCAACAAAAACCAGAAGACCAAATGGAGCAGCTAGTAATAAAAAATAGGCAAGCACGTTTTGACTTAAATTTTAAAAAGTACCCAGTATCCCAATACCTTTCCTATTGAAAGAAAAAAATGTAGCCATTATTCAAAGGGAAATGTGTGTGTGTGTGTGCGTGTGTGTGTGTGTGTGTGTGTGTGTGTGTGGTACATTAAGACGAGTTCCACTTCAATTTCTGAGCCTCGTTAAGTCATCATCCTCATCTTTCCATTTGTGCAAGGTTTCACAGTCTACAATGCACTTTCACAAATACTACGTATTCATCCAACCAACATTTATTGAGTTCCTCCTCTCTTTCAGTCTGCTGGACACAGGAAATAAAAATATAAAAAGTTAATACTTACCTTTGAGAAGTCCATAGAAGCAATCTCCTATCCTAAACAAATTTAAGGAAGGGAAAGTCTTTGCAAAGATCAGAATGGGACAATGATTTTTTAACATGCAATTTTCCCCTTAGAATTCCAAAATCCTAGTAATGACAAAGGGGAAAAAATGATCACCAATTTCCCCATATTTTGAGAAAGCCATTTCACTACTTCTCACTCATTGGACTCTGTTACTAATCATTTGAGAGTTTCATAGAGTGTAAGCGGGCATGCCTCCTAAGCCTAAAAGCCTAAAAGTTTTAAGGGATGCCCTTAGACCTATAGACCTCTTCTCTATTTGCTATGTCCTGGACTAAAAGGCGGTAATATCCTTTCTCCTTAATTGTAATAGGTTAGGCATTAGGTTTACAAATAAACCTTGAGTATATCAATTTAAAAAGCAATTAAGGATCACCTATGATGTGTCATGCACTGTGATAGGAATTACAAGAGAAAAGTAAAAGCATGTTCCTGACCACAGGGAGCTCAGGAGGGGAGAAATACATATAAAAAATATATTTAAAAATACATATATATTTACATATATATAAGTAAATATAAAGCAAATGCTCCACAATCAAGGTAAAGGTAGTACCTGAGGGTAGACTTTTTCACCTAGCTAATCTTTTCAACTCTCTTACTAACGTCCTCGACATTTTATGCTGGCGGGAGGAGCATCTGAAACAGATAGCTGTCATATTTTAGGCACTATGTTCTGCTGTTATTTAAATTCTTCAAAATATTAGAATGGGTTATGAAAATATGTCCTCCGAGCCCTTTAGAAAACAAACCAGACTAATTTCACTTAGAAAAGAAATCACACCAGATTAATAGTCTTATTTTGATGAGAATATTGAATTAGCTACTAGATAGATCTAGTGAATCTTGACTTGAACAAGAATTCTGAGAGGGTCTCAAGAGTTCCTGCTGGTCATGTTGAAAAATAATTTGTACCAAATGATACCACAATAAGATGAATTCATAATGATTAAACTACAGTGCCCAAATGGTGCTGGTCAGTCTTGTGGAGAGTTTCTAAAGACATTCCTTAGGCCTGTGCCCTCAGCCCTGTTTTAGCAACATGTTACACAACAATTTGCACAAAGATGTAAAAAGTATGCTCTACTGAAACTCCAATGAATTTTAAAATCTCAGAATATGGCAAAAAACTGGCACTGAGCCTGGTCCATGAAAAATATATTTTTGAAAGTTTCTATAATGAATGAATGAATAAACAAATGGATTGCATAGATTTGAAAGAGGAACTAACATTTAATAAATCATGTAATGAGATAAATGTAAGATCCTACACCAGGGTCTAAAACTACCAAAGTACAACAGAGAAGGAGAAAGTTTTCTGAGCAGTTTGATTGGAGTAGCCATCTCCTCCCCCCCACAAAAAAGATAAAACAAACAAAAACATTTAATACTCTAATTGGTTGTATCAATAGAAGTATAGGACCTAGAATGAAGGAGGTGATAGTCTACTTTGTACTATCAGCCCATACGGAGCATTTTGTTCAATTATGAATGCTACACACTGAAATAACTTAAGGGGAAATTGAATGGTGTGTAGGCTAAATATCATGTCATACGAGAAATAATTTATTATACTATGTGGGATTATCATCATAGTCATAAAAAGAACTAAGTGACAAGTGCTTTACACGCATTTTCTCATTAGGTCCTCACAACATTTTGCCTGCGAAGCAAGTACTATTATTATCCCATTTAACAAATAAGAAAATAAAGGCTGAGAGAGGCCAGGCAATTTGCCCAAAGTCAGAGAGGTGATAGACAGAGGCAGCTTTGAATCTCAACAAGGCTTCTCTGATTCTAGAGCTTACACACTTAAGAAAAGGAGACAAATATTGGAAAGACTATGATGTGGACACAGAATTGGAGCCTATTCATACTGGCTTCAATAAAGAGCACTGGAACAAAAGAATGGAAGCTACTGGGAAAACTGGCTCATTATATGAAAAAATTTATAATAGTCCTTTTAGGTGTCTCACACAGATCCCCTCCCATGCTTTTCCACACCATTTCAGATCAAATTGACCATTTCCTTGAATTAGGGCAATTATATTAATTGCAAACAGTTTTCTGTTTTCTGTCTATAAGAACTCACAGTTCAGATTTTTAAGGTGGTAGTTACTGTTGGTCACATTTCTATGTCTATCTATATTTCTGTTCCTATTAACTACTGCACAGATCTGAGCAATGTGAGGATCAAAGATGTGTAGATTTGACTTTATAAAATATGCTAGCTATAGCTGCCCTTGAAAGCCAGGAATTGTGCCTTCCCACGGTGCCACTTTGAAGCCACCATGGGAGATGTACAAGTCACCCTAGGTTTCAAAAAGAAGCAATCCATTTCCAAGTTGCAATCTACTTGAAATAATCTCCCCAATTACATGGAAGTAATTTACTCTATATTTACTTTCTGCTTTGGACTATCAAATATCTCTTCCTCTCACCCGCAGGGGCAGCAGCTGGGATTAAAACTTCCACTACCCTCCGGGCTGGGGCTTTATTATTTAACTCTTTCGTGCCCAGGAGTGGACAAGGTTTGCACCAGATGATGACTAAACTTCCCTTTAGCCTAAGACTAGATTTTAGATCCAACCTATTTCCAAAGCTGTTTATTGTTTTTAGTACAAATTCTTTCTCCAGCACTGAGGCAGACCAACATAAAGCTAAGCAGTAGGAAAGTAAAACATTTAATCAGCTAAAAAATCCACCCATGCAATACCAAAGAGACAAATGTATGTATTGTTTGCTACAAGGTCAGGAAGAGCTCCAGGGGTGCTAAGCCCAGTGGCACCTCTCAGCGGGGTAAAGTTTCACTTTCCACCCTACCAGTTGAGGTCGCCAGAGCTCAGAAAAGGGAGTATTTTTATTTCTAATTCTCTGTCCTGGGTGTAGCCCTCCAAATCTCTGGGCTTCCTCCTGCTCTGTCTCCTATGGAGAGGAAGAAAAAGCCTTTTCAAATCAATCTTGGCCTCTCAAAACCCGGAACCGTGGGTGAGCATGACTCTTTGTTTTTAATAGTAGGCTTTATTTCTTAGAGCTATTTTAGGTTTACAGAAAAACTGAGCAGAAAGTACAGACAGTTCCCATATACCCCTCCCCTCCCCCACCCCCATCTCCACAGTTTCCCCCATTATGACACCTGGTCTTGAGCATGACTTTCAATAGAGTGGTCCAGGTTTGCAGTTCTGAAGTTTCCTGACCTTAAGGTGGCTAAGAACGTGGTCAGACCCATCCCTGTTCCAAATAGAACTCACTCACTCTGGAGGCTTCCATCAGCTGCTGGGACCAGCCATCCCATCCTGAGCTGAGCTCTTCAACAAAATGAACCTGGCCCAGAGGCAGCCGCCCCTAAAATCAAGCCAGACGGGAAGGAGGAGGCAGCAATGGGCTCTGGGAAGAGCCTGAGGACAGCAAGTTTCAACAGAGTATTTTGAAGAGATCGTTGGCAACATTATCTTATTAAATTACAGAGGGATCATCCTTACTTGCGTAAACTCTTCATGAAAAACAATTAGGCAGCCATCATGGTGCTATTATCAGTGAGAGTTGCCCCCGCAACTCTCTTTGGCCAGGGCTGCTGTGCTAGGATGAACTTCTCCCTGTGCCTGGCCCTCTTTCTGCACTAGCTTTTAATTGCTAACGAATTAAACTTTCCAAGGAGATAAGAATAATGTTGTTTTGTTTGCACACAGGCTGCATGACTAACAAGGACAATATAAATAAACCCATTCGGAGCTTTATCTGCTTTATCTGCGGGTGGACGCACAGTGCCTGTGTTCTAGTGAAGCCTGGGATGGCTTCCACACAAGATTAAGCGGTTATTGTGGAAGCCAAGGCTTGCACACTGTTAAAAGCCCGAGCTAATACGTTCACTTAAGACGTTATGCCTAATTATGCTATCTGGCAGTACGGAAACCTGTTCCCCAAACCTTAAACCATCCTGATGGTTTGGGTGTGGGTCTGAGCCCTGTAAATATGCCAGGACGACTCTGTAGGATTTGGAGCCAACTATGCTCCATGATGGCTATGAAAATGGGCAAAATCTAGTCCTTGTACATTCTATCCCCCCAGGATGGTATGCATTTCTTCTTGGTTCTGTAGCTATCGTAACAAAAAAGTGTGAGGGGAACTGTTTGTGCTTTTATTTTTGGAAACTTACTTCAATCTCTGCAGGCATCTCCTATGAAATACAGAGCTCTCTGTCCACCAAGTTGTTTGGGAGAGCTGGTGGGGATGGAGTTCTTTATTTATGGGTTTGTTTCAAGTTCAAAGAAGGGCTGCCCTGCGGGATGTAAAGTACAGCATGCTGACTATAGGTAATAATACTCTATTGAATATTTGAAAGTTGCTTTCAAATAGAGTAGATCTTAAAACTTATCAGAAGAAAAAAAAATGTTTATAACCAAGTATGGTGACAGACGTTAACTGCACTTATCGTGGTGGTCATTTCACAGTATATACAAATGTCAAATCATTATGTTGTTTACCTGAAACTAAAATAACATTATATGTCAATTATCCCTCAAAAAAGAAAGAAAAGGAATGCCTTCATGGCTAGGAGAAAAAACTGATGTCTCAAGTTCTGAGTCATGGTTTGTGCTTAGCTCCTGATGTCAGTAGAGTGAAGTGTCATGTTTGTATTCCCTGCCTGTAATCAGGTATGGTGTGGTGTGATACCAACCCTAACCACTGTTTTGGCTGTGTGTCAAATGCACAGAATCCTCTGGTGATGTACGAACATCGTGTGTGTGTGTGTGTGTGTGTGTGTGTGTGTGTGTACCTTCCTCTGACCCAACCCCACTGATGTAGGGGAAGCAGGTGCAGGGTGCAGTCAACCAGGGTAGGAATCTGATGCACTGAGAGCCAGTCAGAATGTCTGCGGATCAGTAACCATCAGTTCAAGAGGCTTCAAAAATGAATTTAATTCGATTACTCAGAGATTGAAATCACACATCAAGGCCTTAGGAGATCTCATGGTGAACTAAATCAAGTGGATCGTTTCATTCCTCAAATCATGCCTGAGGCTCCCAGGCAGAAACCATCGTCTCCGGGAGTTTATGAGGCAATCATTCCCCGCCCCCCCGGACATATCTGGACCGTGCCTCCAACAGGTAGAAGCTTGAACCTATGCAGCTATCCTCATCCATACTCCCAGCCTCTTTTCATAGATATTTTCAAATACCTAAAATGACCCCAAACTCAACAGGGTTGTTTGTTTATTTTTAAAATCTGCAACTTGTCTAAAAGTAGCCCATCATTCCCTAAAACAAGATCCTTTCCCTGCGTCCCACATTCCTCCTTGTAGGATTCTTGCCTTCCCTTCTCTCTTACACCAGACTTCTAACCAAAGCCCGTTGTTGATCACTGCTCTCTGACTTCTAATTCTTCCTTTTCCACATTCTCAATTTTACTGCTCCAGGCTCTGATTTCCTCAGTTTTCTCACCATTCTAATCCATTTGTAAATACTGTGTTTATCTTGTTAACTTACTTAAGCAAGAGGTACGCGGGCCTCTCACTGTTGTGGCCTCTCCCGTTGCTGAACACAGGCTCCGGACGCGCAGGCCCAGCCGCCATGGCTCACGGGTCCAGCCGCTCCGCAGCATGTGGGATCTTCCCGGACCGGGGCATGAACCCGTGTCCCCTGCATCGGCAGGCGGACTCTCAACCACTGCTCCACCAGGGAAGCCCAGCAAGACCTTGCTTACGGTCATTTCTGGTTCAACCTTTTTCTTGCCTCTGTGTCAGTCTGGCTTCAGTCTTTACCCCCTATTATTCAACCTTTCACCAGCAACCATTGTTCCATCCATCCATCCATTTCACAAGGATTTATTGAACACCTATGGGCATCATGCACTGCTTGAGCCATTGGGAACAAGAAGGTGAATAGGATCAGTCCCTATTCTCAAGGAGCTCACTTGGAAAGGTGGACATGTATGCAGTGCGTGCACTTAATTGCCTCAGTGTGATACAAGCAATAAAGAGGAGCCCAGGATACTCTGGAGGTCCAGACAGGGAAGGGAAGGCAATCAGACGGCCCTCTCCTCCTCCCCCTCCAGGCTCGTGTCCCCTCTGCAACACTAACACCAGGCCTTGGCTCACATCGCCCACACCTCGTACCTGAAGTGCCCTTTCTATCCAAATCTTGGCTACATTACAAGATTATAGTCCCTCGGATTCCAGTAACCATCACCAGACCATACTTACCTCCACCTTGGTGAACTTTTAGACTTGCCATTCGTAGGACCTAATTTAGGAATTGTTTTATTTGTGTCGCTTTGCCTTCTCAACTCAAGTTTGACCTCTAATTGGAGGGTCTATAATTCTGTCTCCACACATCTGTTGTATTCTTCACAGGGTGCTGCCAAGAACACAGTAAACACTCAATTAAAAAGACATCTGATGGATTATTGATACTTAGATTTTCCTAACCATCCCCCCCCCCCGCTTTCATAACAGGAGTAACATCACATCTACACATAGTAGGCACTTAATAAAAGGAAGACAGTGTGAGATATAGTAAAGAACAAGGGCTATGAAGTCAAACAGATCCAAGTTCAAATCCCAATTCAACTACACTGTCTGTTTGATCTTGAGCTAGTTTCAATTTTCTGAGCCTCGGGTTCCTAAATTGCAAAATGAGGACTAATAATACACACTTTGTTTCTATTTCAGGGATGATTAAATGAGTCTGTGTAAGTAAAATGCCTGGCACAGTGCTTGGCACACAGTTAGCAACCAAAACATGTTAGATCCTGTCCTTCCCACGATTCTCCCTCCTCTCTCCATCCCCAATCTTTCACACCAGGCAAAATTTAGCAAAAACCAACAGAGACATTTAAAACTTCTCCTCCTATGTGCTTTTGGTTGCAGAACAGAGCTGTAAACTTTTCTCAAGCACCCACCTAACCCCTGGTGAGTACCTACATTGTGTTCGTCACACCCAGCTTGTCACAGGGAAAATGTTGGTTTATGTATTTTTTTTTACTGTTGTTATGTGGACATAAATGTAATAAGAATTCTGTGATCTTTGAGTCCTACAGCTCTCAAAAACATGTGATGCTCTACATTTTTGACTGCCCTTCATTTGGTCCACTGGAATGTGAGATCCAGGGAAATCCCTGTACATTCTTCTGCCCACAGAAAGGGTTAAACATTCCCACTACAAAAGGACTTAGTGTTCTAACTGTAAATGTCATGGGAACATGGCCTGGAAAAGCTGAAGGCCATTGCATTATACAATTACCTATTTACTGGAGACAGTATATTTAATAACTAATCATCTAATCTAATAATACCGAAGAATATCAGACTGAAAGGTCAAGTGTTTAAGATTAGGAAGAAAGCAGCCTTAAAAGTACATTTAAAAGAGCCTCACAGATCAACAAGTCAGCCTTAGATTCTGCCGTGCTACTGCTGCTTCCAGGCCTTTAGGGAACTCAGAAATGTCACTATCTTTCAAACTCAGAATATATATTACAGCCTCTACTCATAGGGGTTTTATTGCATGAGGTCTCTTAGTTAGCAGTTGAAGATGATTGTTTCATCTTGTGTAATGGCATATTAGCTCTATGAAGAAAAATGTTATACTAGGAGGTTTTCAATGTACTCTTAATGAGAGCTTTTGCCCCAAGTGTTATTTTTCCCTTGGGACTTCCTTGTGACAAGTTCTGTTTGCTTCCATTTATGGTTCCCTCTTCTGGACATCTTTCTCAGAGACCTAAGTGGTCATGTTTCCCAGAGATTTTCATGGTACAAACTCTTCACTTTGTAAGATCTTAAAAGCCTCATATGGAAAAATCACCCTTTATTCCTCACATTTAAAAGCTTGAATAGACATCTTCCCCATTTTTAATAAAGGAAAAGTCTTGTCACCTTTCAGATTCCATAGATGAATCTCTTGAAGAACCACCGTCTGGTTCTGATGATGCAAACTTGGCCAGCAAGACATTTATTTTTATTCTAGATATTTGAGTCCTTTTTGTTGATGTTTTCATAAGTTGCTCTCACTTCAGTCCCCTGATGTCTTCAAATCTTGGTACTTTGCTTACAATTTCTAAGAGTAGAACATCTTTGGAGAAAGATCTAGATATCCACTCTTCTTCTGGGAAAAAAACAAAAATATAAAAACCCTGTAACTGTCAAGATAGAATGGGTTATGCAGAGGTAGCAAATTAGCCCTGAAATCCCAGTGAGTTATCAAGGCAAAGGTTTATTTATTTTTTTGTTCCAGTTCATATTCATCACAAGTTAGTGAGAAGCTCTGCTCATACAGTTACTCAGGGACCAGGTTGAAGGATGTTAAAACAGCTGGTCACGTCTCCACAGCAGAAGGAAGAAGAGACAAGGGGTATCTCATCAGCACCCTTCTATGCCTTGACTCAGAACTGACATCATCCCACTTCAGTTTACAATCCATTAGCTAGAACTTGTCACAGGTTCCCCTAAGTTCCAGGAAATGTGATCTTCTCTGTGTGCAAAAATAAGAGGAGAACCAGATATTGGTGAAACCAGAAATATCTAACACAAGCACACACACACACACACACACACACACACATCACCACTGTCTACACTGAGAGTATATGCCTCAAGAAGAGTGAAGCCAACAAAACAGACTGAACACAAAGAAATCTCTAAGCCTGGATACCCAGTGAATCCAGAATAACTGAAACAGAATTAAAATACTTACTGTGTGCTTTTGTCAAGATGAATCCAAATTCCTGTTCCGCTTTTAGTTCCTTGATTTTTTTCAATACTTTGTTGTAAGATTTTTTTTTTGTCAAAGTTTTACATTGTAGGTAATAAAACAATTTCCAAGGAGAAAGACTGATGCTCACTAGTTTAAAAGTGTGAGGTCGATTACCACTTGGTTCATATCAAATTCCCTAACAAATCCCAAGTTCCTGAGTGGGAGTTCGGGCTCTTTATTTATTTCTATCAGTTCCTATGGCTTGCTTCTCTTTGTTCAAAAGACAAATTCATACCCAAAATAGCGCCTGGCACAGTGCCCGACATACAGTGGATGCTTAGTATATGTAACAATGCTTAGGAATAACAAATGAATGAGTGTGAAATTAGAAACCTCTATACCAAGAGTATTTATACAAATTTCTAGACTTATATTCAATGTCACCACAATAAAATTCATAATCAGTGTGTCTTACCTATTGTATATGATAAGTATGTCTTACCTATTGTATATGATAAGTAATGTCAAGGGCAGTACTGATTGCAGTAAAAGCATAATTAGAAAAAGGACAGAGACTTTTCTGTTTTCCTCCAATTTTGAATCTGTCCTCCCCCATTCTCTTCCCCATTTGCACAGATTCTTAGGATATAGTTTTCATTTATCAAGGAGGCAATATCACTTCAGCCTCACACCAGGGGAAGCAATTGTGCTGTCTTCAGTGTCCACCTGGAGGGGAGAAGCCACCAATCTTTCTTGGAAATAAGATGCTGTGGAAAATAATTGTGTAATTCTTCTCTCAGTAGAAGACAATGCTGGCCAGGATTATGAAACAGGATTCCTTTCTATTGGAAGAGCCTGACTTATAACTCAACCACTTTCTGCTACTTATATAAGAACAAAGTCATGTCAAAAGAAGCCAGTATGAGGTTGCCTGTTCTTCATTTCAATTGGACTTTTCCTTGGGCATAAAAATAAATAATACATAGCATGCGGTGAGTTTTGCTTCATGTCAGGCAGTGTGCTAATGTTACCAAACCAAACTTGGGTCCACTCACATGCCACACAGCTAAGCCAATCTACTGACACTGCGTGTGGTGAAGGAAAGTACAGCGTTTATTTGCAAGGCACGAAGCAAGGAGAACAGGCAGCTCACGCTCAAAAGACCCAAACTCCCCAATGGCTTTCAGGGAAGGATTTTTAAAGGCAAATTTGGGGGTGAGGGTTGGAAGGTGCATGACTTTCTTCTGATCATTTGGTGGTGAGGTGACAGGGTGTTTTGGGTGTTACGGGAAGCTTAATCATCAACTTCCTGGTTCCAGCCAGTCTAGGGTCTACATGCTTGTGCTCAGCCCATCTTCCCCCTGGGTGGGGGTTTCGATTCTGCAGAAAGATATGCATCAGATCGTTATGATGAGGAAAGATATGCACCAGATTGTCATGCATATCCCTTGAGGAGGAAGTAGGGCTCTATTTTATTGCTGAACTATTGTTCAACCCAACTTGTTTAACTGCTTTTCCTTTGTTTCGGCATTCTCTCACTTCCCTAATTAGTAACTGCTTGAGTGTTCTCTTTGGAACTCAGGGAAAGCCTAGGAGACTAAGCCTTTTCAACAAACAAGGAATGGGGGATATGGAAGGGCTTTTGAATCTGGGAGGGCCCTGAAGTTTCCTGCTTGGTTTCAGTCCCCTCTTTTCTTTGATACTCCTCAACCCTGAGGGAAACAGAGGAGGGACAGGAAAGGGGATAAAGTTTTGGATAGAGAGGATAATCGTAAACTCGGCAGGGAAACTTGGTTTTAGGGGGACTCGGCTTCACTAAGCATGTTACATTTATTATGCTTTTCCAAAGTGCGGTCATGTACCCCACAAGTTGTGCAGGATAAGAAGAAAATATTAAAATATTTATTTCTGTTTATTTTGTAATTTCATTATTTAATTTCCGTTTTTGTGTATTTTATAATTAACATAATATATAGTACAACGGTACCTGTATAAAAAAAAGAAATATATACTCACACATATATATGTTGAAAATACATGGATGGCCATTTGCTCAGTTTTTTTGTTTGTTTGTTTTTAACTGACAAGATAGGATGATGACGATGAGGATTCTATTTACAGAAGAGGAAACCGAGGCTGAAAGACATCAAAATGACTTGTCCAAAATGTCAAAGATGGTAAATGGCAGAGCTGGAACCAGTGTCTGATTCTAAAGTCTATGTAGTCTGGCATGATCATTAAAGGAATTCCTGGTGTTCAAACACTGGTGCTTGAAAACCAGTCTCATTTGTGCCTGCAGAAATGCCAACCCCTGGGATAGAAGAAACTCCATACTTTGATCATCTTCCACAGTGAAGCAGAAGGAAAAGACGAAAAGAAATTGAAGGAACCAAAGCCAGACAGACGCTAGGTAGTAAATGCAAAAGAATTCAAAGAAAGTAGAAATCAAAGGGAAATGTCACAACATTTGGTCCGACACCCTATTCCTCACCCATCCCCTTCATGTCCTTCTACGGAAATCAGATTCCTGGCATGGGCGATCCATTGTTTGAACATGCGTTAATGGACACATCCAGATTCCTAGCACCAGGGAGTTGAGAGGCAATCAACATGAACTGAGACACTTAGAGCTTCATCTTCTACTGATTGAGCGCTGAGGGGTGTGTATCCCTATGTGGTCCCTAAGAGCTACACCCAGGGGAGAAACATTTACGTTGTTCAAAATAGTTGGAGCTGTGTCAGTTTTTGTGGTTGTTATCTTCAATTTTCTTAACTAGTAATGAGGGATGCTCATAAACGTTAAGCCGAAAAGCACTAGACTCTCTGTAGGGCATTCATTACAGAAGACTTTGAAGCTTAGGAGGAAGTTCGGAGCTTAAAGGAAAAAAAAAAATTTAAACAACTCTATATTGTACACATTAAAAAAATAAGTGTAATGGAGTTCTTTATAGGTAACCAAGTTTCTCAGGCAGTGATAAAGATTTAATTTTTTTAAATCACTGTCAAACCCCTTTGCACATTATTTGCATAAGTTCTCAAACAATGGGACTGTTTTCATGTAAATTTCTTTTCAGGGAGACTCCTGCTTTTTCTGAAAGCAGTGTAACTGTAGCTGAGTTATATAAAGCAACATTTTATTGCCTCCTGCAGAAGATGCTTTGTACTAATGATCTGAAAACTGGTGTTTCGTGCTTGGTATTAGTCGATCTGTGGTTCAAAATGTGAAGAGAAAGAGGGGCCTTTATTTTTTAGTTAATTAGTTCTGACTAAGATGGTGGTGGGAGCGCTTCCCAGAACTTCCTGGATCCCTGGAATCCAGAAACCCACTACAAAACCTAAATGAAGCCGTTGACCCCATCAGAGGAAAAGAAAAAGAAAAGTGATTCACTAATACATGCCTGATTTCAATGAGAAATCTTTCTGTGTTTCAGAAATCTGACTCTTTTCTCTAACTGCCCTTGTCACCTTGCTGGCTGAGAAAAGGGAGACCAAAAAGCAACATGAATATGTAAAAAGGTGAGTTTTGTTGGAACTACAGAAATAGAACTGAATGCCCCATAAGGAACAAAGTTGTCCCTTCTCTGAGACTTTATGATGAAAACAAAAATAGAAACAAAACAAAACAAAAAAAAACAACTTGCTCATTCTGGGGTTTGGGGCTCTGATATTTCTATCTGAAAATTATAGTAAATCAATTAAACAAGCTTTTTCTTCACTCCCCGTCTCTTCCCTTATTTCTCAGGGACTCCTGAGTTCTCTAATTCCTGAACACTCCTAGGGCAGTTCAGCTTACGATGATAGAAGTTTCTGTGGTTGTTTTCTGAATTCCACACAAACTCCTCTCCGCATTTGCAGAGAACATGGCTCCTCGATGGCGCTGAGTTTCCAAGAGAGAATGCTCATCCCAGTTTAGATCACCTACAGTCCTCAACACACACCACACAAAAAGGTCGGTCCTGATGGCAAAGTTCAGGATAGAACTGTGTCAACTAATTTAATCATTGACCATGAAACACCAGTTATCTTAATCTTATGTGCAGTCCTAAGTCGACTGCATATTTTTGTGTAATTGAACAATGACCCTACCAGGAAGAATTCAAGGATTTTGCTTTTTAGTTAATATTGTTAGAAATGAAATGTCTCAATTGAAAACAAAACAGTAACGTTATTAAGGTGCTGAGTTTTCTCCCCAACACTTAAAGTGTTACCACTCCTGCAGCCTTTGGCTTAGGCCTAGTGATTTTCCACCCCACCACGACCCCCAGAAGAACCACACGCCCCTTCCATCCCACCTTTTTTTTTTTTTTTTTTTCTGTCACCTATTGAAACATTCTGTGTCACAGGACTCCATTTGGACATTTAGGAAGGAGAAGAGTGCTCTGGGGGAACTGGGCCACGGGAAGCAGTGAGCTAGCGGGTCATCCCCCTAACACCTTCTGTTTCTGGGTCTTCCTTTCCTTTCTGGATACCTGACATGCTACTGGAGTGGCAAATACAACAAGGCCAAGATGTCTTCATTTTCTGCCAAAGCAAGGCCTCGACTACAGTGTGATGGAGACCCTGGATTTCTGAGGCCAACCGGTCAGAAGCATCCCCAGCTGCTGCAAGCAGGGTGGGAGCCGGAATCGAGGAGACCTAGGAGGCCGGGCCTGCTGCGCTGTTTGTGACTGCAACAGAGGCCGGGGCCCGAGGAAAACCCAGCAGCAAGGGAAAAACAGATTGACTCTCAGTGACTCATTTAGCTCCTGGATTGGACGGATCTCTCCCCTGTTGGCAATTTGGCTTGGCATCAATAGTTCGGATACTAGGCTGAAGAGCTTAAAATAATTGGGGGGAAAAAAATCTGCAAAACTGCCATCCATCCAACTCTTTACTCTGTGCTGAAAGACACAGGACAAATGACATCTAGGTTATTAAATATGAAGTCACTGGATCTGCTGCCCATTTGGTCTAAAAAGCGGAAAACTGGATAAAACTCAAATTTATACTTCAGCGTAGATGGCCTGTTTGTCCTTGAGGCAATCCATGAATTTTGGCCGTGCAGGCATTGTGACATGTGGAAATAATGTGGGGCGGGGGAAACGGAGGAGGAACAATGTTTGATTTTGCCCCCGCTCAGCTTTCACCCCCTGGGGAAAAAAAATGAAAATGTCAATAAAGAGCGTGAATGTGAAGAGAAATGGAATCAGAGCCCAGAGTTTAGTAGTTGGCAGTTTCAACTTTATATACTTTAGGCCGACAGGCGGCTGGATTTCCTGTACTTTATATCCAATGTACGAAAACAGAAGCAACAGGCTCATCTGGTATCAGTAAAGGTCAGTTAAACTTATAGAGACATCCTTTGGAGCAAATCCCCAGTCCTGTATTTGCATATTTATGAACTAGAGATTATGACAGGCCATTCCATTTATTAGAGCAGTGCTGCTATAGTTAATAGTCTGTCAGCATTTCCATTATAAAGCCCGTTTTTCAGTGTTTTAATATCTCAGCTGTTAGAAGTCACATCAGGCTGAAAAGTGGTCTTCAGCATCTTCAGGCCACAGCGGGGTGAGCTGCTCTTGGTGGTGGTGATGGGGCTTGGAACCCCACAAAGGCACTTAAATCAAGCCAACGATTTTTACATTGGGCATTGGCAGTAAATATAAAATCAAGGATTCTGAGAAGGGTTGTTGAATTCTTCTCTTGCCCCACCACCTCAAATCCCCAAATCATCTTTTCCTTGTCTTGGTATCCTTGTCTGCATCAGGGCGAGTCAAGCAAAGATGCTGGAGACATCCATTCATTCATTCATTCATTGAGAATTGGCTCATGCAATCATGGAGACTGGCAAGTTCAAATTCTGCAGGATCGGCCAGCAGGCTGGAGACCCAGGGAGGAGTTGGTATTGCAGTTCAAGTCTGAATGCCATCTCTTGGCAGAATTCTCTCTTTCTGAAGGGAGGTCAACCTTTCTCTTAAGGCCTTCAACTGATTGGATGAGACTCACTCACGCTACGGCACATAAAATTAACCATCACAGGGAGTGATCTGCTTTACTCAAGGTTCACTGTCATAAATGTTCATCTCATTTTAAAAATGCCTTAACAGCAACATCCAGACAATATCTGACCAAGTATCTGGGTACGGTGGCCTAACCAAGTTGCCCCTAAAATTAACCATAACAGGCATGAACAGCATCGTATATTAAGCATCTCCTCTATATCAAGTCCTGGGTTTGACCCTGGCAATGCAAAATTAGTGACACAGTCCTCACCCTAAGAAGGATCTTATGGTCCACCGTCTCACTGCTACCAAGATTTCACAACAAAATTACAGGACGCAACAGAATCAACACCTGGATCCATGCTTTGCTTTCTCTTTTCAATGACTCAGTATACCCTCTGGTAGAAGCATATCAGTGGGCGTGATGTCAGATGCATTCTTAAGAGAAGGCACTGGTGTCTAGGGACTCCTTATCATCCAGGAAGACAGCTTGCTCTTTCCAAACCAAATTCTTGTCATTTTGACCTGACACGAAGCTGCCGAGTAACTCAGTGATATTCAAAGCTCCCTTGGGTTTTGAGGAGCTATTGGAATAAGAGGAAAGAGGAAGCAGGTTGCCCTCTCATTAAAAAGTCATCCATCCAAAAAAAAAATGCATCGTGACACTGGTTATACAGCTGCCTGACACATCTCAGGAGAAGCCCCACATCCTCACCTGGAGAGTCTCCTCGGAGCAGGTTGAAAATTCCCACTTTGCTTAGCAGAGCTTCCAGGATTCTCCCTCCACAGCATTACATACCAGATCCAAAACCCTTCATCAGAAGACAATCTTCAGGACAGTCTGACCCTAGGCAAACCCATCTGTATAACCAGCTCTCCTTGTTAGCTCTGACTTTGAGAGCTGCCTTACATAACAGAAGCAATTCACCTTGCCCTCTCCCCTATGTCTCTTTTTGGGGTCAGTGGCCTTTATTTTCTTTACTTAAGATGTATGACACTCCCGGACACACAGAATAGGGTTTTGAAGTCATGAGGCAGAGAATGTCACCACGATATCACTCAATTTTACTGTAAGAAAAACTTTAAAAATAAAACTAAATACACAAATTACAGATGCTGCTCTTGTTACTTGCTGGCTGGGGGAAAAAGAGGCAATCGGATACGAAGGCCAAAATGTGCCCATTCAATCTCCTGAGGGTGTAGCTCAATATCCTATCAAGAGACGTGACATGCAATCTAAGGAACAGTTGCCTTCAGTGCCTATGAGTTTGACTCTTCTTTACTTCCACGCTTTAGATTCCCCATGAAATGAACATGACTTACGTAATTGCTTTCAGCAGCATCTCTGAATGAGAAGAACAATTACATAATAAGACGTACACCAGGATGTGTGTAACCGTGTAATAACAGCATGCCTTACCGTGCTAGGCTGGTCGCCAAGAACCACCTAGTCGTGCTATTTTATTACAAGAACATACGGCCTCAAGGCATGTTGAAATTATTTTGAGGATTTCTAAAAAACAATTTTAAAAGTTTACTGATCAAAAGAGAACCTCAACTTAAACAAAACAACAAAATAAATAAATTTTAAAAGTCTGATCATGATCCCAGAAAGTAACAGAAAAATTAGACCTAACCTAACAAAACCTATAGTATAAAATTAAAACACAGTGTTATGATTCACTCCCGTCACCACAGGACTTAAGATGACCAAATGCCAATAAGGAAAAAAATAGAAGCTGGACTCCAGAGTGACATGTTACTCTCATAGTTGGCCAGAGTTCTGACCAAAGTGGAGCTATTTCTCAACCAAGAAAGTTTCAGCTCTTTAGAGCCTGCCCTTCCCCAACAAAGAGATACGCCGAAGGCTTTTTAGACTGGCCACACTCTGAACTTCTTTCCTGCAGTTCTGATAGTCACTGAATCAAAAAATAATCTCAGAAATGTGAGAGCTAAGAGGTTTTTTTTGCAGTCGAACCTTCTCAGTGGTGTCGTCCCTCAAGTGAAAGTATGTGGCAGGATAAAATTCTCATGCCTTAATTTTATAGTGCATGTATCTATCTATCAATCTACACACACACATAAACATATACATGTATGCATTATAAAGTTCCAATATCTTATTTTTCTATATATGCAAGCTAATTACAGTTCCATCTCTCCTGTTCTTCTAACTCATTCAGCAGAAAGAAAACCTCATGTGCCAAGAATAAGTATGAGACAAGTGTAGGGGTGGGAAGGATAATTTTTCAACTTGTAAGATTAGTTTGTCATTTCTTAGGTGAGATTGTATCCACTTCATAATCAATACAAGTTTCATATCAAGGCAAGTATAGAGGCATATGATTAATAGACTCCAAATCTATACAACTAATGTGGGGTTTTGGGGGGGGGGGTTGGTTTTGATTTTTTCTTTTAATTGTGCTAGTGGAGCCTTAAGATATAGAAGCTATGATAGTTATTGCTATGGACTAAATTGTATCCCCCTAAATTCACATGTTGAAGAACCTAACCCCTAGTACCTCAGAATGTAACTGTATTTGGGGATAAGGTCTTCAAAGAAGTTAAATGAACTTGTTACGATAGGCCTTAATCCAATAAGACAGGTATCCTTATAGAAGAGGAGATTTGGACACACAGAGAGACACCAGAGGAGCAATCACTAGAGGACACAGCAAGAAAGTGGCCATCTGCCAGCTAAGGAGAGAGGCCTCAGAAGAAACAAAACCTGCCAACACCTTGATCTTGGACTTCCAGCCTGCAAGACTGTGAGAAAACAATATCTGTTGTTTAAGCCGCCCACTCTGTGGTATTTTGTTATCGCAGCCTTAGTAAACTACTATAGTTACTAATTTATTAATTCAACAAACATTTTTTGGGTAGTTCTGAGTGTAAGTAATAATGACAGAATGGTGAACAAAACAAAGTCCATTTTTTTTAGGGTTTACCATCTACCAAATAAGTAATTTGACAGGGCATGCAAAGAAGGCATCAAATATAGGCATGGTTTTGAATCTATTACGTGTGTGCCATCTCCAAACTGCCAGTTGTAAGCTGATTTTGAATATTTCCAGTGATTTTAAAGGATATCAACTGAATATTTCAGTCACCTTAATGATCACAAGTGTTCAGTGATTCAACAAATGAACCGCAAATAATGACTCCAGTTTCGCGTGTAAACCCAATCTAAATCCCCATTGAGTTAAATTCAAGCCAGCACCTACAGGATTATTGGTACCACCCTGTAGGGTGTTAAAGCCGCTCACACCCACTCTGGAGAACAATTATGCACATCTCTTCTTAACTCCGTGTTCAGTAAGATCATGTGAGTAGCTTGTGATCAGCCATGGTAGGAGTATTTACACCACGGAAATTGTGAAAGGCTACACGTCAAGCCCCCCTTCTTTGAGCCCATTTTTAAGCCTTGGCCAGCCACCACTCATGAGGGTGAGCTCCGGCCACAGGACAGTTCAAAGATATTTAGAAAGTGAATCCATTATTGAGAAAATATTACAGGGGTAAAAAGGGATATAAAAATATGGGGTTAAAAAAAGAAATAAAGTGGGAGATTCTGACATATTAAGCAAGAGCAGTGATTCTCAAACTTTTTGGCCTGCACCCAAATCCCCAGGAGACATAGGGTGGGGCAAGGGATTTGCATTTCTAACAAGTTCCCAGGTAATGCTGACGCTGCACTAGATTGCCAGTATGGCCATTCCTCCCACTGCTAGCCCAGCTTCTGTGCTGGCCACCTGGTTGAGGAGAGGGTAGAGTTGCTTGACAGGTGGAGCTGATTCCATTGGATTGGCAGCTCTTGGTAAAGGAAATCAATGGCCGCGTATAAACAACGTTTAAGCTGAAGCCTGGTGAAATGTTCCCTGGGGACCCACAGGCTGCTCACAGCCAGAGGTGCACTGCCCAACATTGCCCCCAGCGTGTAAAAATAATACATGCCAAACTCCTTCATCTACTCCTGAATGTTCTTTTGTTTGTTGGTTGGTTTTTTGGGTTTTTTTGTTTTGCGGTACGCGGGCCTCTCACTGTTGTGGCCTCTCCTGCTGCAGAGCGCAGGCTCTGGATGCGCAGGCTCAGCAGCCATGGCTCACGCGCCCAGGCGCTCCGCGGCATGTGGGATCTTCCCGGACCGGGGCACGAACCCGTGTCCCCTGCATCGGCAGGCGGACTCTCAACCGCTGAGCCACCAGGGAAGCCCCTGAATGTATTTTTAATACGCCTGTATAAACGGTGGTTTGACTAAAACAATTTCAGTTAGCACCTATTGGAAGACACAATCTTAGAACCACAGTGAGTTATTTGTCTGGGAGGCAGGACCCCATTAAGACACTTGGTGTTGTCATTAATATTTGGATTACCACAGGCAGACCATGTGCCCAGAAACAGAAAACTACACACCACAAAGAGAGGGAGAAAGCTAAAAGACATGACTGGTAAGGTGGATAAGGATGATAGAAGAATTCCACTGTGTTCACATTTCTTACCCTTTGTAATGTTGAAGATCTGAAATTTGGTTGTAAATAGATTGGCATTTTTTTTCAAATTACGTTCTGCGTAAACAAACAGATTGGATACAGGTTGAAGTTTGGCTCTTTTATAAATATGCAACTGATGATAACACTGTCAGAAATGAAAAATCCTAGATGATTAATAAGAAATGGTTCAAAGAAATGATTCTTGCCAAATGAAACATCAGTGAGATCGAAAATAATTTTCATTGACAAAGCATGTGCCTGTTGGGCATTCCAGAGGAATGTGATGGGAATAAACTTGATTGAACCTTTAAAAGACTTTCTACTTGTTGGGTCAGATCTTCCTGCTAAATCCCTCACTGTTAAAGTGCTGTTTTGCTTTTCCTAACTGCTCTGGGCACACCCTCTCACAAACTATGTGTTGTGAATCTAAGGATCACATTGTAAATGAGTCCTTGGATTGCTCAAGAAATAGTTCGAGCTATACTTTCAAAAAGACTTCTGCTCATCCAGCTCCTTTGGGAGAAGTTTATCCAAAAGAAAAAAGGAAGTAACCTCAAAAGCAAACTTTGGAACCACTGCAAACGTGGAAGCCATGTGCACACCATGCTGTGAGCATTTTCTGAAGATGTATGTGGGCTTCACTGCTCTTGGATAATAATCTGGAAATGATGAATAATTCTTTTATGTAATTTATTGTAGTAAGAGTCTCGTAGAAGTTAAGATTTATGAATGTTAATATCGCATTAATTGTAAATTAAAACAATAATATGAACTATTTTTTCAACCATAAATTGGCAAAAAAAAATTTAAAGAATGTAGTATTTTGTAAGGAAATGAGGAAATGGGTGAACTCTCAAATTCAGTTGGTGGGAGTATAAAGTGAAACAATCTTTTTGGAGGACAAGTTGGCAGTGTCTATCAAAGTTCCAGATACACCTATCCCATGAAGGAGTAGAGTGTAGGAGTTAAGTATAGCCTCTGGATTCAGAGAGCCTGCATTCCAATCCTGGCTCTACCACTTAGAGCTGTGAGACTTCAAGCAAGTTACTTAACCTCTCTGAGCCTAAGTTTATCTTCTGCAAAACGGAGGTAATAATAGTATCTATGCTATTATGGGAATGAAAAAAGTTGATATTTTAAAGGGCTTACAGTGGTGCCTGGCGTGTAGGAAGCTCTTTGTAATCTAACACCTCAATTCTAGAAAAATATTCTATAAAAATTCTAGCCAAACATCTAAATTCAATGCAACACTGCTTCTCACAGCATATAAATGGAAGCTAACTCTAGATACCCATTACTAAGACAATATGTAAATAAATCATGTTATATCTGTGTGACTGAATAAGGTACAGCACTTTAAAGGATGAGATAGAGCTACATGTACCCCAAGTACAATATTTTGCTGTGTACAAAAACACTATTTTCAGTATAATCCCATTATTGTAAAAGCAAACTCTGTGAGGTGGGTGTGTGTGCAAAGATACGTGTCATACTAACAGTGTTTACCTCTGAGGAGTAGGACTGAAGCAGAGGAGAGGAAACTTTCAATTCTTATTTCTCTATTGTTTGAACTTTTGAAAATAAACTTGAATTACTTTTATAATTTAAAAAGATTTTAAATAATTAGTCTGAGCATACTTTTGATTTAAATAATTGTTCTCTTTTTTTTAAGAATCGGAGTTACAGCCATGGGGTGGATGCTACTGTTATCATTGATACAGATGACCAGCCAGGAAATGAGATTTTATGAATAGTCCATTTAATTAAATGTTTTGGCCACTTAGAACTATGTGAGCATAAAATGTGGAAACACTTACAAAATAAGCTTTCATTGTACAGTAAACAGAGAGTAATAAGATTTGGTCAGTCTGTGAGAGACTTAAGTCTACTCAATCTTAAAGAAAAATGGGCTGAAAATATTTCAAATGTAAAGTTATATTAAAAATCACAGTTTCAAACTGTGAATCCAAAAAAATCAATTATTTTAGTGTATCATCTTAAGGAAAGCACAGTGTCATACTTGAAGGAGAACCAAGAAGGTTAGCACTCTCAGCAACCAGTACTATCATCTAATACTAATACTTTCATCTGCCAAATTATCTTCAGAGATACTGCCTGACTGAAGTACTTCTGCAATAAAAGTATCTCCAAGTTAGTAGATAAAATTGGGGAGTGTTAAAGTTGAAAGAGGCCTTAGAGATTATCTAGATCAATGTCCTCATTTCACAGAAGACACTGAGTTTCTGGAAAGGTCATGAGACTTTGTCAGAACAAACCCAAAATACAGTGGGCGGCAACTGATCACCAGTATGGTGTACCTTCTAATACGCTACTTTCCTAGCACTTTTTTTTTTTTTTAATGTAGTGGTTAAAAACATGCACATGGTAAAAATAAATAACAGAATAGAATAGAATGAACACAAAAGTACCCAGTGAAAACTTTCCTTCTTATCCCTGACTCCAAGCCCCTGTTCTTCTCCTCAGATATAACCACTATTAGCAGTCCCATGTAGAGCCTTTCAGAGACAAGCTATACATTTCTAAGTATGTGTGTGTGTGTGTGTGTGTGTGTGGCATATTATATATACTCTCCAGCTTCTTGTTTATTTCTTTGTTTTCACTTAACCATGTCGCAGATATTATTCCACATCAAAACGTATAAACCTCCCATTCTTTTTAATGGCTGCATAGTATTCCATTGTATGATATATCATAATTTATTTAACTGATCCCCGATTGATATTTAGATTGTTTCCAGTCTTTTTATTATAAACATGCTGTTACCAATGAATATTCTCATATATATATATGTGTGTGTGTGTGTATGTGTGTGTGTATATATATATATATATATATATATATATATATATATATATATATTTGAGCACTTAGGCAAGTATATACAGAGTATATAACAGACAAATTCTTAGATGTGGAATTATTTAGCCAAAGACTATGTACATATTTAATTTTGATGAGTATTATTAAATTTACCTCCAAAGAAGTATATTAATTTACAATTCCACTATGAAAGTATGGAGGCCTAACATTAACTGTATATCATAGAGTGGTCATTATTTAAAGTTTTTTTGTGTGTGTTTTATTTCAATGCCTAATAACTAATAAATTCCTTGAAGATAGTAAACTATAGCTTGTACAACTTGATTCCAATGCCCATGACCATTCACATAGTCATTATTCAGCAAATATTGAGTGACCAGAGTTGTGCTAAAAACGAAAATACAAAAGTAGAATTCTACTTCCTACAATAGTAGACTAGTTTTTCTCAGATTAGCCCTTCTTCTGAAAAAAAGTAAAAGAAAGTTGGAGAAAATATTTTTTAAAAACCCACACCTTCTGAAAGCACCAAACAGTTAACCAAAGAATGAGAAATTGCCCAGTCAAAATCCAGAAGAAGGGCTTCCCTGGTGGCACAGTGGTTGAGAGCCCATGCAGGGGACGTGGGTTCGTGCCCCGGTCCAGGAGGATCTCACATGCTGCAGAGCGGCTAGGCCCATGAGCCATGGCCGCTTAGCCTGCGTGTCTGGAGCCTGTGCTCTGCAACGAGAGAGGCCACAACAGTGAGAGGCCCGCGTAACGCCAAAAAAAAAAAAAAAAATCTAGAAGAAAATAAAAGTCCTATATTCAAATATTTTTTTTTCCCAAAAGACACTTGACTATCTGAAAGAAATAACTGGAACATTGTATTTCCTTTGAAGGTCTTTGTAGAAGAGGGAACAAGAGTTAAAGCTCAGGGTCTACCAAAGTTTAGGACTCATATAAACTACATACCAATCTTATGTCTCAAAGTGTTCATAAAAGTAATTTATCAAACACATGGCACAGCATACAATAAAAGGAAATAAGGTACACAGAAAACAAGACACCATGAATGAGAACCAGTCAAAATAACAAGACAATAGAAACAAACTAACAGAGATGCTGGATATTGGGAATATCTGATAAAAACTATAAAAACAATTATACCTACCAAGTAAAAGAAAAAAGAAAAGCCAAGTCTGAAAATTTCAGGCAGAAATTGGGAAAAAGTGACATAGTTTTGAAAAGGAAAAATATAATAGCAAATTAAGAACTAGTTGAATGAGTTTAATAGCAGATTCGACATATCTGAAGAGAGAATTATTGAACAGGAAAACAGGTCAGAATAGACTTTCTACAATATAGCACAAAGAGACAAAAAATAGAAAGTATAGAAGAGAGGATAAGAGACAGAGGATATAGTGAAAAGATCTAACATATATAACTGTAGGTTTAGAAATAAAATCAAGAGAAAAAAATGGAGCAAAAACAATATTTAAAACACTATGGCTGAAATGGCAGAATTTTCCAGAACAGATTAACAAAATCTAAGAACCCTAAGCAGAATAAAGAAAAAAAATATATATATATCAAGATGTTTCATTGTGAAACTACAGAAAAATAAAGAAAAAATGAAAAATGTTTACAGCAGCTAGAGAAAAAAGACAGTTACCTTCCAAGGAGCTATAGTTAAATATCTCAAGGGCAAAAATGAAAATCAAAGGAAAATGGGAATATATTTTCAATGTTCTTATAGAATATAAAAACAACAATAGAATTTTATACCCAGCAAAATATCCTTCAAGCATGTAGGTGAAATACAGAAATTTTCAGATGAACAAAATCTGAAAGAATTCACAACCAGTAAACTGAGCTAAAGGATCAGTGATGTAGGAAGGATTAAAGAACTAAAAAAGTGATAAACATGTGAGTAAACATAAACATTGACTTTAAAGCTGTAATATTAATGTCTTACAGGGTTTTAAAATATTGAAATTCATGACAACTATATGTTGTCAACTATAAGTTGGGGACAAAGGGAAACTTGAGTTAAATTATTCTGAAGTCCTTGTATATATTCCAGAAGAGAGTAAACATGTTAACATTAGACTTTGATAAGTGAAGGGTGAATGTTGTAAATTCTAAGGTAACCACTAAAAGGATAGAAAAAAGTAAATGATTCCCAAATCCACAGAGAGGAAGAAAATAGGTAGTAAAGAAAAAATTAAATCCAGAAGAAGTCAAGAAAGGTGAGAAAAAAAGACATAGATATGGTGGATCAATTAAAAAGCACAAAATAAGATGGTTGATTTTAACCTAAATACATCAGTGACTACATAGGCATAAATGTCCTAAATGTTCCAGTTAAAGTACAAAGATTGTCATGCTGGATAAAAACAAAATTAATCTGAATTAAATGTCATTTACAGGAGATGTATCTAAAATATAATAATATAGAAAAATTTAAAGTGAAAGAATTAAAAGAATAAACCATGCAAATACTCACCAAAAGTAAGAAGGTATAACTATGCTAGTATTAGACAAATAGACTTTAAAAATGACTTATTCACTTAAGTTTTGTATTGGGAGAAAAAAAGAGAAAAAGATACAAATATAAATAAGATTCCCCGACCACAGTCATCCTTTTTTTTATATAAATTTATTTATTTATTTATTTATTTATTTATTTATTTATTTTTAGCTGTGTTGGATCTTCGTTTCTGTGCAAGGGCTTTCTCTAGTTGCAGCGAGCGGGGCCATTCTTCATCGCAGTGCACGGTCCTCTCACCATCGCGGCCTCTCTTGCTGCAGAGCGTAGGCTCCAGACGCGCAGGCTCAGTAGTTTTGGCTCACGAGCCCAGTTGCTCCGCAGCATGTGGGATCCTCCCAGACCAGGACTCGAACCCGTGTCCCCTGCATTGGCAGGCAGATTCTCAGCCACTGCGCCACCAGGGAAGCCCCACAGTAATCTTAATACAGTGAACTGTGCCCTGGGAAAGGTATATATGAAATGCTTTGATGGCACAGAAATAGAAAAGATAGTATCTAATTGTGCATGATAGTTAAAACTGGTTCCTTAGAGGAATTGACATTTTATCAGAATTTTGATGTGTTAATTCATCAGGTATCTCTAAGTGAGGGGAAGACATTCCATGCAAAGGAAACAACACACAAAGTAGGCGTTCATAAATATTGGTTGCAAGTGTTGGATAGTGAGGACCAAAGCAATACGGTGCCTTACCCGCACAGTAGCTCTAGTGGATGCTACGATGCCCTGTGCAGATCCTCCTCCCTTCTCCTGAAGGCACTCATTTTCCCAGATGTGAGAAATGCTACCCACTGATGGTACACAGCAAGGTCCCTCTGCAGGCACTGCCCTCTCCTAGGAACATGACCTCTCCTCTGCAGGCAGCCTATATGCACTGACTTGTTGATGCAACAGCTCAAAGTCCCTTTGCCTCAATTCAGGGCAGTTCTGAAAGACCCACCCCAGCTTCAGAGCTTGCTGTGGGATCTACTGAGGCCTTTGTCACAGCTAGATCACACTTCATCTTCTCTTAGCTAATCCTGCATCCCTCAACCCCTCACAGGTGTTGCTGAAAACACACCCCAGTAAACCTCCTGTACAGCAATCTCCATATTAGAGTCTGTTTCTCAGGAAACCTGACATAAAATAGTGGCCAAAGTGGGAAAAAGCCCAAGGATCCTGACTACTGGCCCAGTGTTTCAGCCCCATACGCGGCTGACGGCAGGTACAATTTCCCGTGAAAATCTCTGGGACCGCAGGCCACACCTAGATTGTTCCTAGTATCAATATTTTTTAGTTGCTTTTTTTCTATTCTTTCTCAAACTAAAATACCAGTTCTGCTGAGGACCAGTTCCAATTATCACTTATACTGTTCTGCAAGTAACAAAGAATAGTAGAATTAGAAAGAAAAAAACTGCTCATTGAGTATCTACAATCTGCAAGATCCCTTTCTTACCACAGGTCTGGGCTTGAGAGTGGTTCGTGACCAGTCCGTGCTCTCAGAGCTACCAAGTGGCAGAGCCAATATCTGAACCGATGGTCAGATAAAGCTCCATCTCCAAAGTTGCCCCCCTAAGAGAGGGACATATTTAATGTGACCTAAAAGGAACAGTAGAGAATGTAAAAGGAGAGAAATTAAGACTGCTCCCTAATATTGATCAAACGCCGTTCAGGCTGGCCTACCTGCTGAGTTAGTAAGTGTTCTTTCAGACCATCCTGCCCTCAGCCCTAAAACTGAGCTACCTTTAGATCTTTCAGCTAGTCTTTGCTCTTACTTCTCGGTAAACACAAGTTCCAGGGAGCTCATATCACAGACAATCTTTTATCTAATGATACTGGCCAAGACTTAGTTCTATGGATGGATTTGATGAGACTTTATTTAGAGTTTAGAGAAAAGTTAGTTCTTGATACCAAGATATTGCTATCACCAGTCTCTTTTGTTTCTACAACCTCCCACTCCTCTCTAGACGGGAGGCTGGTTTGGGACTCTGCGGCCAGCCCCAGGCCCACTTGTTGTGTGTGGCAAGGCTTGGAAAATGAAAACCAGAGGCATCTCAAAGAGCATTCCGTTTGGACTCCGGGGTAGCACCTGGGCACTCTGCCAGAGCGGCTGGGAACTCTGGTGAGGTACTTTGATGCAAATGGCCAGCTGGGTCTGGTTCATTCTGTATTTACCCCACAGGGCTATCTGCAGGGTATTTGTTTGTCATACCACTGGAGCACATGGATACCATCATCCTCCTGCAATATACACTAAGCACTGACAACGTGCCAGCCTCCAGATGGGGATGGCAATAAACGATCCAGTAAAGAGCAAGGTCTTTGCAGTTAGAGAGCCCTAAGTCTGAATCCTGGCTCTAAGACTAGTAGCTGTGTGCAGTCTACTTCAACTTGTAAGCCTCGGTAAACTAATCTATACGAAAGAGATAATACCTCCTTTACTGATGGGCAGCTTGATGAAATAATGAATATAAAGATATTAACACAGTTCTTGGCTCATAGTAAGTGGCTCAATAAACAGTAGTTGATACTATAAACAAACAACATTTCCTGCCTGCTTTGGAGATGCTCTTCATTTTGTTCTTTTTCCTTTAAAGTTTGCCCATCTGAGCACAATGTTTGGTTGGCAGTACGTGAATATGGGGTAAATAGCATCATTAATCCTGAAATTTTTAAGGGCGATCTTGTACTCAAACAGAAGGTGGACTACAAAGGCCCTTTTCACTTGATCATTTGCTATTTGTCCTTAACTGACCAGTCTCTACTAATGAAGTTCACATATCCAGACGATACAGATGTTTTTCAAAGTCTATTCTCTTGAGAAAAATAAAATGGTATTGTAAGAAATGTTAACATCATTCTGGTCCTGAGAGGATTTTCCTGAATTATCCAATTATGTGCCTGAATTCTCCATGGAGGTTTGATAGGGAAAGTCCTAGCTTTGGCATGTCATTGAGTACAGGAACTTCCCCCTGACCTGCTGCCCTGAAAGCAGGTGTTAGCAGTGACCTCCATGAGAAGCCCCTCAAGAATGCTGCAGCGTGAAGCAGAGTATAGGTACAGAGCACTCATAATTGCAGGATTCGATGAGTTAAATTTACACCCCTGACTGTCTCAGGGCCTCTCTATCTTCCAAATATGCCACAATAATAATGTTAATGATTACAAGCAGCGACTTTGTTGTGTCTCATTTCTTTTTACCCCAAATTACGGAGCCTTGAAAGAATTTACTGACTGCTTGGGTTTTCTGACTAATTGGGGTAACTCTATGCTATAGCCATTAGGAGATTTAAATATAGCTCTTCTTGAGCAATACTCTTTATTGGATCCCCTGTTATCCTTTAAATATCTTGGTGTGCAAGTGGATAAAATTAGAAAGAATTTGTTTGCTTTAAATTACCAACCTCTGCTTAATAAAACTATTAGTGAGTTAGCTAACTGGACGGCTCTTCCATTATCATTAATTGGCAGAGTTAATATATTAAAATGGCTGTTTTATCTAAATGTTTGTATTTATTTCAATGTTTTCCCATCAGGCCACCTAAAAATGCTCTAAAGCTTTGAATTCTGCTATTAGGTTTGTTTTATAGGCTACAAACTGAGTTAAGATTAATCTTAAAACTACAACTATTCTAGGGGGCCAAAGGATTAATTCTTCCTTTTCAAGGAGTAGATGAATGTTAGTCTTTCTTGATCAGGTTTTGTTCAATTACCCTGGATATCTTCAATAAGAAGTGCCAAAGCCCAAAAGAAATTGAATAGGGATTCTGGTTAATGTTCTTGATCTAATAAAAACTTTACAAGAAAACTTTATTTCACATTTGTGTATGTATTCAATCATACAGTCGTTCATTCAGCAAATATTTATTGTGACCTGCACCAATCACTATATTAGATACTGTGAGAGACTTCCTAGCTGAATAAAATGCAGTCCTTGCCTTCAAGAAGTTCAAATAAAGACAACATAAATAACTACAAGGTAATGTGCTAAGTGTTACACTGGAGAAATGATCTGCAAGCTGAGTCAGAGGAAAGGGTGTTGCTAAATCTGCCTGGAGGATCAAAAAACGCTTCCCGGAGAAGGTGACATCCTAGCTAGATCCTGAAGGATGGGGCTCCCACAGGGTCCTTCCAAGATTTAAAGGAACATCTTGAGTGTTTTCTTCTAAATAATGAGGTAGCTTGATTTGTGGGACAGCTAAATGGTCCACTCAGTTAAAAAGTGACCATTTTCTCGGGGGCTGCCCTGGTGGTGCAGTGGTTGAGAGTCCACCTGCCGATGCAGGGGACATGGGTTCGTGTCCCGGTTCGGGAAGATCCCACATGCCGCGGAGCGCCTGGGCCCGTGAGCCATGGCTGCTGGGCCTGCGTGTCCGGAGCCTGTGCTCCGCAACGGGAGAGGCCACGGCAGTGAGAGGCTCGCGTACCGCAAAAAAAAAAAAAAAAAAAAAAGTGACCATTTTCTCTTTGGTGGATCAAGGGAATTCCATAGACATAATGTATCAGGACTTCAGCAAGACACTTAACTAGGACGTTCATGATCTCTTTGAATGTCAAGATTGGGACATGTGTGCATAATGATGGCACATGTACATAAAATTCTAGCTGGTTGAAAAATGGCCGCCAATGTATTAATTACTGTTTTAATGCTAACAGAGAGATAGTTCTCCCAGAAATATGGCAGTCGGTTTTCTCTTTGGCTGTGTCCTGTTCAAAGATTTTAATAATTTGAATCAGGACGTAGAGACTTTCTCAGTCAATTTGTGGATGATACAAATCATCCAAGGCAGCCAGTATACTGATAGATCAATCAAGGATTTGTAAGGACATCAAGAAGCTGGAATAAAGGGTCAAAGTTAATCACATATAACTAAATAAGAAAAATTAATGTCCTGCCTTACTTCATCCCACTTGCTAAAGTACAGGCAGCAAAGCCCTCACTTACGGCATTGTGAGGCAATAGAAAATGTACCAGATTTGGTGTCAGAAGGCCTAAGTTCATGTCCTAGCTTGACTGAATGTTACACATGCAATTTCAAGCAATACTCTAAATTTAACTGAGCCTCAGTTTTTTCCACCCATAAATGAAAAATAATAATACAAGTTCACAGAACTGCTGTGAGAATAAGGGATATAGAAAGACATTGTAAACTATATATCACTATCCAAAAGTTATCTTTCGTAATGCTTGTAATAGTAATAGTGAAATAATAATAACAACAACAAATCATTTATAAGTCCTGTGGTCTTAATTAAATTCCAACCTAGAGACCATCAGTGCGACATGGCTTTCAAAGTAGTTAATATAGTCACTACCCAGCCTTTGGTATTTTCAACATCCTCTACAGACAATTCTGATACATAGCCAGGGCTGAGAACCAGTGGACTAGGTTTGTTTCAAACTTTCCTGATGATAAAAATACCACATTGTTTAAACACAGTTTCAGAGGGAGGCCCCACCCCTGGAGATTCAGATTCAATAGGTCTGTAATAAGGACCAGGAATTACTATCATCAGGAGAGTTTGAAAAATATTGGACTAGATAAGCTCTAATATTCTTCCCAATTTCTAAGAGTCTGAAGATCTGATCCAACTCTAGCTGCTCATTGGTTCTGAAAACAGTTTTGAAATACTTGGATTACAGTAATCAAGCCCCAAGCGAAAATATGTATGCCTGTAGCTGGCCACGATATTCTTCATATGATGTCTCTAAAGAATTAAACACATTTTTTAATAAACTAAATAGCAATAAGCATGTTGACTTTCCAACTGGCTGCAGTTTACTATTCTGGCTGATTCCAGTAAATCTGTGTACACATAAATGCAAATGACAAAGTGAATTGTTTTCATTAAAGTGTTATTCACGATAAACAGACTTTAAGCCTTTGATCAGTTAGGAGTTGAGTGTGATATATTTAAATCAATATTTTGAAAATATTTTCGCTTAAACGTACTCCATTCTCTGACGATGTGAACGTTAAGTCACTAGAGTTTTGGTCAAAACACAGTTTTCTTCAACTAATATTTCACTCTAAAGTAGAAGTGAGAAAGTATACAAGTGTTTGAGTGCTGATCTGCCATCACACTCAGCAACTTTCATTAGTTTTTGATAGTCTCATCTGAATCTGCTCAAGAATAACGTTCTACTTCAATGACCCCAGATCTAGATCTTCTGCAAGTCCTCTTTTCTTTCTTCAATTCCTTGCAGCTTAGAACCCAAAGCAAAGCTTTCTATGTATTTCTGAGAAAGTGGCTGGGAAAGGGATGAAAAGAAAATTATTCCAGAGCAAGTGCAATGTGATTTTTGCATTGAGGCTTTTCTTTCAAAGCACGGCTCCCTTAGTCCAAAGGGAAATGGCTCAAGGCAGCGGCTGCAGCCCCAGATCTACTTGCGTGTCTACCGGATAGATGATGCTTTGAGGGACTGAGAGTCTTGCACGCTCAGCTTGTGAGACATAGGTTAAAGATAAAGGTGAAGGGCTTCCCTGGTGGTGCAGTGGTTGAGAATCTGCCTGTCAATGCAGGGGACGTGGGTTCGAGCCCTGGTCTGGGAGGATCCCACATGCCGCGGAGCAACTAGGCCCGTGAGCCACAACTGCTGAGCCTGCGCGTCTGGAGCCTGTGCTCCGCAACAAGAGAGGCCACGACAGTGAGAGGCCCGCGCACCGCGATGAAGAGTGGCCCCCGCTTGCCCCAACTAGAGAAAACCCTCCCACAGAAACAAAGGCCCAACACAGCCAAAAATTAATTAATTAATTAATTTAAAAAAAGAAAAGATAAGGTGAAGATGAAAGACAGATAAATAGGCAGGAAGAGAGGAGGGCAGGCTGGGTATAACTACATCCTCCATAACACCGACAATAGCAAGTAGCCCTGCCTTTCACTGAACACTTTGTTCTTGAAAGGGAAGAATGTGTTAGGTTTTGAGATTCCTCCACTGATAATAATAGTTACTATTCCAAAGAGGGGAGGGGCGGTGGTATCAAATGTGTTTGGGGAGAATCAAGTCAGATCATTTGGGACACATGGACAAAAGCAAGTCAAACAATTTGAGAATACACTTTATTTCTCAGAATGTGCTCTAGGAGAACATACTAGGTCAAAAGAGATAATTAATAGGGTCATTATTTTTATCATAAGTTATGTTTTACTTTGATGACCAAAACAGGCACTTTGGTTTAGGAACAAATTCAGTAAGCAAATCTTCTACCCAAAAGTGTGTTGACATATTTCAAATCTGTCCCTAAAATGACATCCCTCCCTCTCCCCACTAAACTCCCATTGAGAGACAGTCTACAGATTTTCTTCCACAGCTCCTGCAAATTCCCTAAAGAACAGAGCTGGAGAATCCATGCTATTCCCCAAAGAATCTCAGCTTCCTCTACCTCACAGAATGAGGAAAAGCCTATATGCGACAGGTGAGAAAAGGCTGAGCAGCTCCTTCTCTGGGTGGTAAAAGATGGAGGAGCAGGGAGGGGTCAGAGGGCGATGCCCCCACCCAATCGCTCTGGGCGCTCTCCAGCTCTGTGGACCACGGCTGGTTCCTCTCTCTTGTTCTCCAGCAACCTGTCTCCCTGCAGTGCCCCAGACACTGCCTGTCACACCACCTCCCTGGAGAGGTTCGACCAAACTGGCACTTTACCTTGTATTCACTCGCCTCATTCACTCCCAAGTCCTTTTACCTGCACACAGTTCAGTTCAAGTCACAACACATTTGTTGAGCACCCACTCAGTGCCAGACTCCCTGAGAGCAGTAGCACAAAGGTAAGTCTTTAGTCTCTGCCTCGCTCAGCCTACCTACTGAGCCGTATGCACAGGCAGCACCGGTAGCTTAATAATGAAGACTCTATGACATATGCCAAGGATGAATGGACATGAAAACGAAATTGGATTTCAGTGCACCAGTTATCACTGGGAGCGGGTGAGGGGACTCTTTCTGGTAGATGTGCCTTTAAGGTAATGACAACATCCCACATTTGTATAAAGGTCTAGAGTTTACAAAGTTTTCTCATAAACATGATCTCATTGTGAAATGTCGAGAGTCAGCTTTTCTTATGCAATTTACAGATGACAAAACTGAGGCTAAGGAGAAGTAAGGTCATGCTGCGCCAAGAGATTTTATAAGATAATACCATTCAACAGCCAATATACACGCAGAAAAAATTAGGTTAGCTCCTGATTATAATATTATACCCTTAAGTATTTCCAAAATATAACTTCAGTTATCTCACAGAATAAGGTTTGGAGGGAAAAAGATGCCAAAGTACTATGGCAACATTCTACCAATGGACAGGAGGAACTGTCACAGCCTTGTCATACAGTTCCCAGGAGATAAGACAATACACTTCTCAGGGTCTGGAACATTCTTCCCTGGATCGCTACGATATGAGCCCTATAGATGGCGTTGAACATGGGTTCTAGTGACTGCAGCAACAGAACACAAATCAAAGACCTCAGGAAATTTCCCAAACTGTTCAGCTTACTGGGCAAATAACTTAATCAACTTGAACTTAAATGACATTATCTTCGCGGGGGGGAGATTAAGAAGACTGTCTTTCAGGAAGGTGTGGGAGCTGAGGAGTTATTGCCTCACAAGCACCCATCTATAAAAAACGGTGCTCTTGTCACTGGATATGCCAAGCTTTGATGAGGCCTTCGAGACTAGAGAACTAGCTCATGCACATTGAAATGGGCTGGAGCTCCTTGGATGAAAGACATCTCTATAAGACATGTGGATGTGCATTTGATAATCTTTGACATATGTTTAATATTTAGATTTCCAAGATTACTCATGTTAATATCCGCTGCACATCTTACTTTTCTGCTTTTTGTGCTCACTGGGAGATGTGGGTTTGGACACGTTTCAAGCCAGATTTGTTCCTGTGCTTTATTGCTGCTAACCACGGGGTCACTAAAATGGGAAAATCATCTGCTCTTCCTCTACTGAACTTTGAATTCAGAACTTACAATTCCAAAAAAAAAAAAAAAAAAAAAAGAAGAATAAAGAAAGAAAAGAAAAGGAGGAAAGAAACAAGTAAATGAAAAATGAATGTAGTAAAAATAAATGTGTGGTTCTGGGCCCCATTTAATTTTTCTAAAATAACAGTGCTGTTAATGCTATGAAATATTTTCTCTGATAAGTGTGAGTTAGCTAATTTGCATGAAAAGCTAGTCTGTCATTCTGTAGTCTGTTGAGTTACGGGTTTTCAAAAGTGGGTTCTTTGGCTTCCCTTGTGGCGCAGTGGTTGAGAGTTTGCCTGCCGATGCAGGGGACACAGGTTCGTGCCCCGGTCTGGGAAGATCCCACATGCCACGGAGCGGCTGGGCCCGTGAGCCATGGCCGCTGAGCCTGCGCGTCCGGAGCCTGTGCTCCGCAACGGGAGAGGCCACAACAGTGAGAGGCCCATGTACCGCAAAAAAAATGGGTTCTTTTCTGTATAGTTTTAAATACATTATTGTTATATGTGGTCACTGAGCTTTCCTAATGCCACGCTGAAAACATGGGCTTCATCTTTTTTTTAAAAAAATTGAAATTAATTGTGAAAAAGTAATTTATGCAATAATGAATTTCTTCAGATAAATGTATTTATAAGGAAAAGCCATTGACACGTTATTCAGTATTCCTTTTTAAAGCAAAAAAAAAATAAAATCTATTTTCTACTGAAGTCTCAATCACAGAAAACTTGGGAAATTTAAAATTAAGCCTCCAAGGGTCCCCCTCCACACTTAAGGTTCCATAATTTCCCAAGGACTGAAAAGAAAGAGCTCTGCAAAATCTCCCTTGTGCACCTGTCCCACAAAAGGCTGAGGAGCTAAAGAAAGGTCATTGGATTCTGCACCTTACATTTTGCTACATTCATGCAAGTTAAATAACATTAACCATACTAGAAAGAGGTTTCAGTGGACTTCCTTTGAATAAAGCAAGTAAAGGTGGAAGGAGTGTGCCAGAGGAAGCCAGAGGTTCCAAGCAGTGCATCACTCCCATCTACTTTTTCTTTTTAAAGTGTTTTTAAAGTAAACTCAGTGCCCCTAAACCTTGAAGCAGATGCCTGTGTCTCAAAATTGCCCAACTGCATGTCAACAACAGCATTTGAACACTGATGAAATCATAACCTGTGAGGCAATTACTTCAGACTTAGAAGCTTTAGAAAATAGCATTATATGACACCGGAAGTGCCATCTCAGCAGTCATCACAGTGTACAGCACTAATGAGTAAGTGTTCTCTGGCTGCCTTGCCCCATAAATGACAAAGTACTAAGATAGGGAACCTAACATAGAAAAGGGGGGGTGGGGGAACAGTCAACCAGCCATGGCACAGGGTTTTGCTTCAGCACAAAGAAGAAGGCCTTAGACTCCAGGGTGTATAGACCCAATTTCAAATCCCCCTTGGCCAACTACCTGCTCTCTTATCTCCTCTGAGCACCTCTTTCCTAGCACAGACTAAGTTCCATATGTTAGCTACTGTTACTAAAGTATTTACACAGCGGAGAAAATAAGACCCACTTTATGACACTACTTTGGATATTAGTGATAAAACACCCGTAACTCCAAACACAGTACTTGGAATTTAGGTAGCTGTTAGTCCTCCTACTCTTGTGTCATTATCATTAGAATCATTTTCATTGGACTGTATTCGTTAGAGCAGGGATTGTGTCTATTGAATTTAGTGGTGAGTTCCCAGCACTTAGAACAGTGCCTGGACATAGAACAGTCTATTCAATCCTCTTCCCCTAGTAGCACTGACATAATTCAGACCATATCTGATGTTTGTTTGTGTGTGTGTTTGTTTGCTTTTTAAGTGTGAGCCTTTAATTCCAAAATGCATTCAGACTGCAAACCAGAGTACCCTGTGAAAGTTGTGAATAAGCTGGTTGTATAGTCAGTTCGAAATAGCTAGAGATCAAGGAAAAGCTCTAGAATCAAAAGACTGAGATCCAGTGTCCCTGTGGTTTCCAAGTCTCTATGACTTACTGCAAGGGCTGAATGTTCCTGAACTTCAATCTACTTATCTGTGAAATGAGGAATAATGGTGATGTGGTTTACCTACTCTAGTAGTATCGTTTTGAGGGCCAGGTGGGACTATATATATAAATATAACATCAGACAATGTTTAGTGTTCTACAAAATATTACTGATGATAAATATTACTTATCATTCACCAACACGATTGAATGTCTTCTTGGTCTCTGGACAAAAGGAAATGTGTAGACCAGGGATCTATGGCAAACTATAGCCAGCAGGCCAAATCCAGCCTGTGAGCTAAAAATTGATTTTACGGTTTTAGATAGCTGAAAAAAATCAATATAAGAGTTCTATTTCATGACACACCTATAATATTTTCTATGTGGATCTTTAGAGAAAATGTTGGCCAACCCCTAAGTCTTAAGAGTTTATATTAATTATAGTTTTAGTTTCCTTCAAGGTTAAGTCTTAAAGCAGGTAGAAATTATGCCCGCCACAACTGATGCTGGATTAGCTGCAGCTCAGGTAGCAAAAAGAGCACTTCCTTAAAGGCAGACCCTGGGTGTGCCTCACTGGCCTTAGGAACTCTCTCAAGTCCTGGGCTGAAAGCTGCTCGTTCTAGCCTGCTCACCTCTCTGAACCCCAGGTGAGCTTGTCATCTGTGTCACCAAGGCTCTCTCTTATTTACTTCTTTATTCTCAGCACCTATCGAGTAGCAAGGCTTTCCTAAGTATGTGTTGAATGAATGAGTGAATGGATGAGTGAATTCAACTATTCAAGGGCTCCAGCCCTTGCTCTTCCATGAAACCTTCAGAAACTACTCCAACCCAGAAGTCTCTCTCATGTCCTGGAGTCTCATGCCCTCCTTTATGCAAGGGAGGCCATGTAGGGTTTTCAGATACTCTTGAAGTGTTGCCCATACTCTTTGCTAACGATTGTCCAGTTGACTCATTTGTTATGTATTTGTACTTTGGTTCTTCCAGTGAGGTTATAAAACTGAGTGTCAGGTCCAGCATGGCTCCCTGCCTCCAATTCTGGCTTCCTCCTCAAAACACAGCCAGTGAATCCATCTGCACTTGTAGCAAAATATATTAAGCTGCTCTAACCCCAGCATCTATGACTCAACACGGAGACCCTCTCATTACTGGTCTGCCCTGAACATCAACAGCTGAACTGCAAACTTCAATCCTAAGTCTCGCCATCTCTTTGGTACTAGCTTTCAGCTTTGTTCCTTTGTTTCTGGGCCCTAGGTGTGCTCATTTGAGGCAGGGCCTTGCTCTTGCCTGGCCCCTCTGTAAGGGGTGGAATGCTATCTCTTGTCCCCAGCCTGGTGCTTTGGGCTGCATGCTCTGTACCCATTTGCTTATGATGCTGACAGTCTTCTGTCTGCTGGACCTCTCAGGACTTTCCAGTGCTCTCAGGCTCCCACTGTTAGATCATTCATCTTGGACCAAACTCACAATTATTTACCAGGATTGTAACCTCCAGTGTATAACATTTTATCCACTCTCTTCTGGCCTATCCCAACCTGCGGTAAGTCACTAGGCCAGTTTAGGCCAAGGTGTGAGATACAATTCTGAGATTTGCACTTCTTTTTCATGCTTATATGGTGCTTGAACCACTGTAGGCTTACCATAGGGGATCAGAAGAGATCCATTAATCGATCTATCATAAAAAATAACAATAAAAGATGGTCACTTATAAGGTGTCATATCTAAGTTTTTTGTGTTTCAAACTCCACGGTTCTCACCCCTTCAGACACAACATCTCCTTTTTATAACAAATATTTTATGATCCCTCCCTTTACTATCCTGAAACGAAATTTATAGAATGTATACTGTTGGCCCTCAGAATCTGAGGGCTCTGCAGCCAAGGAATCAACCAACCACAGATGGAAAATATTAGTTTTTAAAAGTTCCAGAAAGTTCCAAAAAGCAAAACTTGAATTTGCCATGCACCAGCAACTACTTACATAGCATTTACATTGTATTTACAACTATTTACATAACATAACATTGTATTCGGTGTTATAAGTAATCTAGAGATGATTTAAGGTATACAGGAGGATGTGCATAGGTTATATGTAAATGCTATACCATTTTATATAAGGGACTTGAGCACCCACGGATTTTGGTATCCATAGGGGTCCTGAAACCAATTGCTAAAAATACCAAGGAAGGGCTGCTTATTGTATATATATATATATATATATATATATATATATATATATAACCTGCTGCTTATTGTATAATATATATATATAAATATATTATTGTATATAATATATATATATTATATTATATATGTACATATATTACCTAAACACATACTTTTTAAAACATATGCCAATATATATATATTAATATATTATTATATATAATATATATATTATATTATATATGTGTGTATATATATATATACCTAGACACATACTTTTCAAAAACCAATATAATGCCATAAATATAATAGAAAGGAGAAACAAAAGGAAAGTAATTCATAATAAAATAATGTGTATTAACACATGGAAGGCTTGAAGAAGTAATCAAATGCTTGCACTGTGATTTTCTTAGTGCCTAATTCTTGGCAAAGTTTTGAACAAAACAAAATATAATCTTTCCTTAGGCGATTGGTTCAAGATGGTGGAGTAGAAGGACGTGCGCTCACTCCCTCTTGTGAGAGCACCAGAATCACAACTAACTGCTGAACAATCTTCAATAGGGAGACACTGGAACCCACCACAAAAGATACCTCACATCCAAAGACAAAGGAGAAGCCACAGTGAGAAGGTAGGAGGGGTGCAATCACGATAAAATCAAATCCCATAACTGCTGGCTGGGTGACTCACAAACTGGAGGACACATACCACAGAAGTCCACCCACTGGAGTGAAGGTTCAGAGCCCCACATCAGGCTTCCCAACCTGGGGATCCAGCAACAGGAGGAGGAATTCCTAGAGAATCAAACTTTGAAGGCTAGCAGGATTTGACTGCAGGACTTCGACAGGACTGAGGGAAACAGAGACTCCACTCTTGGAGGGCATGCACAAAGTAGTGTGCACATCAAGACCCAGGGGAAGGAGCAGTGACCCCATAGGAGACTGAACCAGACCTACCTGCTAATGTTAGAGAGTCTCCTGCAGAGGCAAGGGGTGGCTATGGCTCACTGCAGGGACAAGGACACTGGCAGCAGAAGTTCTGGGAATTACTCTTTGGCATGAGCCCTCCCAGTGTCTGCCATTAGCCCCACCAAATAACCAGGTAGGCTCCAGTGCTGGGTTACCTCTGACCAAACAACCAACAGGGAGGGAACCAAGCCCCACCTATCAGCCAACAAGCAGATTAAAGTTTTACTGAGCTCTGCCCACCAGACCAAGGACCAGCTCTATCTACCACCAGTACCTCTCATCAGGAAGCTTGCACAAGTCTCTTGGATAGCCTCATCCACCAGAGGGCAGACAGCAGAAGCAAGAAGAACTACAGTCCTGCAGCCTTTGGAACAAAAACCACATTCACAGAAAGATAGACAAAATGAAAAGGCAGAGGACTATGGACCAGATGAACGAACAAGAAAAAACCCCAGATAAACAGCAAAATGAAGTGGAGATAGGCAACCTTCCAGAAAAAAGAATTCAGAATAATGGCAGTGAAGATGATCCAGGACCTTGGAAAAAGAATGGAAACAAAGATCAAGAAGATGTAAGAAATGTTTAACAAGGACCTAGAAGAATTAAAGAACAAATGCCTAGGGCTTCCCTGCTGGCGCTGTGGTTGAGAGTCTGCCTGCCAATGCAGGGGACACGGGTTCATGCCCCAGTCTGGGAAGATCCCACATGCCGTGGAGCGGCTGGGCCCATGAGCCATGACCGCTGAGCTTGCACGTCCGGAGCCTGTGCTCTGCAATGGGAGAGGCCACAACAGTGAGAGGCCCACGTACCACACACACAAAAAAAGAACAAACGCCTAGAAGAATTAAAGAACAAACAGAGATGAACAATACAAAAACTGAAATGAAAAACACACTAGACAGAATCAATAGCAGAATAACTGAGGCAGAAGATCGGATAAGTAACCTGGAAGACAGAATGGTGGAATTCACGGCTGCAGAACAAAATAAAGAATAAAAAGAAATGAAGACATCCTAAGAGACCTCTGGTACAACATTAAATGCACCAACATTTGCATTAGAGGGGTCCCAGAAGGAGAAGAGAGAGAGAAAGGACCCAAGAAAATATTTGAAGAGATTATAGTCAAAAACTTTCCTAACATGGGAAAGGAAATAGCCACCCAAGTCCAGGAAGTGCAGAGTGTCCCAGGCAGGATAAACCCAAGGAGAAACATGCTGAGACACATAGTAATCAAACTGACAAAAATTAAAGACAAAGAAAAATTATTAAAAGCAAAAAGGGAAAAACATACAAGGGAACTCCCATAAGATTGAGAAACAGCTGATTTCTCAGCAGAAACCCTACAAGCCAGAAGGGAGTGGCATGATATATTTAAAGTGATGAAAGAGAAGAACCTACAACCAAGATTACTTTACCCAGCAAGGATCTGATTCAGATTCGACAGAGAAAGGAAAAGCTTTACAGACAAGCAAAAGCTAAGAGAATTCAGCACCACCAAACCAGCTCTACCACAAATGGTAAAGGGACTTCTCTAAGTGGGAAGAAAAAGAGAAGAAAAGGACCTACAAAAACAAACCCAAAACAATTAAGAAAATGGTAATAGGAATGTACATATGGATAATTACCTTAAATGTGAATGGATTAAATGCTCCAACCAAAAGACACAGGCTCGCTGAATGGATACCAAAACAAGACCCATATATATGCTGTCTACAAGAGACCCACTTCAGACTTAAGGACACATACAGACTGAAAGCAAGGGGATGGAAAAAGCTATTCCATGCAAAGGGAAATCAAAAGAAAGCTGGAGTAACAATACTCATACCAGATAAAATAGACTTTAAAATAAAGAATGTTACAAGAGACAAAGAATGACACTACATAATGATCAAGGACACTACATAATGACATTACATAATGATCATTACATAATGATCAATACATAAGTCAAATGCTAACAGCTATAAAAGAGGAAATCGACAGTAACACAAAAATAGTGGGGAACTTTAACACCTCACTTACACCAATGGACAGATCATCCAGGCAGAAAATTCATAAGGAAACACAAGCTTCAAATGACACAATAGACCAGATAGACTTCAATGATATTTATAGGACATTCCATCCAAAAACAGCAGATTACACTTTCTTCTCAAGTGCACATGGAACATTCTCCAGGATAGACCACATCTTGGGTCACAAATCAAGTCTCAGTAAATTTAAGAAAACTGAAATCATATCAAGCATCTTTTCCAACCACAATGCTATGAGATTAGAAATCAGTTACAGGGAAAAAACATAAAAAACACAAACACCTGGAGGCTGAACAATATGTTACTAAATAACCAAGAGATCACTGAAGAAATCAAAGAGGAAAGCAAAAAATACCTAGAGACAAATGACAGTGAAAACATGACGATCCAAAATCTATGGGATGCAGCAAAAGCAGTTCTAAGAGAGAAGTTTATAGCAATACAATCCTACCTCAAGAAACAGGAAAAATCTCAAATAAACAATCTAACCTAAAGGAACTAGGGAAAGAAGAAGAAACAAAACCCAAAGTTAGTAGAAGTAAAAGATCATAAAGATCAGAGCAGAAATAAGTGAAATAGAAACAAAGAAAATAATAGCAAAGATAAATAAAACTAAAAACTGGTTCTTTGAGAAGATAAACAAAATTGATAAGCCTTTAGCCAGACACCTCAAGAAAAAAGGGAGAGGACTCAAATCAATAAAATTAGAAATGAAAAGGAAGTTACAACAGACACGGCAGAAACACAAAGAATTATAAGAGACTACTACAAGCAACTCTATGCCAATAAAATGGAAAACCTGGAAGAAATGGACACATTCGCAGAAAGGTATAACCTTCCAAGACTGACCAGGAAGAAATAGAAAATATTAACAGACAAATCACAAGTAACGAAATTGAAACTCTGATTTAAAATCTTCCAACAAACAAAAGTCCAGGCCCAGATGGCTTCACAGGTGAATTCTATCAAACATTTAGAAAAGAGCTGAGACCCATCCTTCTCAAACTCTTCCCAAAAATTGCAGAGGAAGAAATACTCCCAAACTCATTCTACAAGGCCACCATCACCCTGATACCAAAACCAGACAGAGATACTACAAAAAAAGAAAATTATAGACCAATATCACTGATGAATATAGGTGCAAAACTCCTCAACAAAATACTAGCAAACAGAATCCAGCAACATATTAAAAGGATCATACACCATGATCAAGTGGGATTTATCCCAGAGATGCAAGGATTCTTCAATATACTCAAATCAATCAATGTGATACACCATATTAACAAACTGAAGAATAAAAGCCATATGATCATCTCAATAGATGCAGAAAAAGCTTTTGACAAAATTCAACACCTATTTATGATAAAAACTCTCCAGAAAGTGGGCATAGAGGGAACCCACCTCAACATAATAAAGACCATATACGACAAACCCACAGCAAACATCATTCTCAATGGTGAATAACTGAAAGCATTTCCTCTAAGATCAGGAACAAGACAAAGATGTCCACTCTCACCATTATTATTCAGCATAGTTTTAGAAGTCCTAGCTATGGCAATCAGAGAAGAAAAAGAAATAAAAGGAATACAAATTGGAAAAGAAGAAGTAAAACTGTCAGTGTTTGCAGATGACATGATACTATACATAGAGAATCCTAAAGATGCCACCAGAAAACTACTAGGGCTAATCAATGAATTTGGTAAAGTAGCAGGATACAAAATTAATGCACAGAAATCTCTTGTATTCCTATACACTAACAATGAAAGATCAGAAAGAGAAATTAAGGAAACAATCCCATTCACCACCAACAAAAAGAATAAAATACCTAGGAATAAACCTACCTAAGGAGGTCAAAGACCTGTACTCAGAAAACTATAAGACACTGATGAAAGAAATCAAAGGTGACACAAACAGATGGAGAGATATGCCATGTTCTTGGATTGGAAGAATCAATATTGTGAAAATGACTATACTACCCAAAGCAATCTACATATGCAATGCAATCCCTATCAAATTACCAATGGCATTTTTTACAGGAATAGAACAAAGAATCTTAAAATTTGTTTGGAGACACAAAAGACACTGAATAGCCAAAGCACTCTTGAGGGAAAAAAACAGAGCTGGAGGACTCAGACTCCCTGACTTCAGACTATACTACAAAGCTACAGTAATCAAGACAATATGGTACTGGCACAAAAACAGAATTATAGATCAATGGAACAGGATAGAAAGCCCAGAGATAAACCCACACACCTATGGTAAACTAATCTATGACAAAGGAGGCAAGGATATAAAATGGAGAAAGGCAGACTCTTCAATAAGTGGTGCTGGGAAAACTGGACAGCTACATGTAAAAGAATGAAATTAGAACATTCCCTAACACCATACACAAAAATAAACTCGAAGTGGATTGAAGACCTAAATGTAAGACCAAACACTATAAAACTCTTAGTGGAAAATATAGGAAGAACACTCTTTGACATAAATCACAACAAGATCTTTTTTGACCCACCTCCTAGAGTAATGGAAATAGAAACAAAAATAAACAAATGGGACCTAATGAAACTTAAAAGCTTTTGCACAGCAAAGTAAACTATAAACAAGACGGAAAGACAACCCTCAGATTGGGAGAAAATATTTGCAAATGAATCAACGGACAAAGGATTAATCTCCAAAATATATAAACAGCTCATGCAGCTCAATATTAAACAAAAAAACAACCCAATCAGAAAATGGACAGAAGACCTAAATAGACATTTCTCCAAAGAAGACATACAGATGGCCAAAAGGCACATGAAAAGCTGCTCAGCATCACTAATTATTAGAGAAATGCAAATCAAAACTACAGTGAGGTATCACCTCACACCAGTTAGAATGGGCATCATCAGAAAATCTAAAAACAACAAATGATGGAGAGGGTGTGGAGAAAAGGGAACCCTCTTGCACTGTTGGTGGGAATGTAAATTGATAACAGCCACTATGGAGAACAGTATGGAGGTTCCTTAAAAAACTAAAAATAGAATTACTATATGACCCAGCAATCCCACTACTGGGCATATACCCAGAGAAAACCATAATTCAAAAAGACACATGCACCCCAATGTTCATTGCATCACTATTTACAATAGGCAGGTCATGGAAGCAACCTAAATGCCCGTTGACAGACGAATGGATAAAGAAGATGTGGTACATATATACAATGGAATATTACTCAGCCATAAGAATAAATGAAATTGAGTCATTTGTAGAGACGTGGATGGACCTAGAGACTGTCATACAGAGTGAAGTAAGTCAGAAAGAGAAAAACAAATATCGTATATTAACGCATGTATGGGGAATATAGAAAGATGGTACAGATGAACCGGTTTGCAGGGCAGAAACTGAGACACAGATGTAGAGAACAAACGTATGGACACCAAGGGGGGAAAGCAGCGGGGGATGGGGGTGGTGGTGGGATGAATTGGGAGATTGGGATTGACATGTATACACTGATGTGTATAAAATGGATAACTAATAAGAGCCTGCTGTATGAAAAATAAATAAATAAAATAAAATCCAAAATATATATATAATCTTTCCTTAATATATATGGTAGCTGTAAATTCATAGAAAATTTAGTGTGTATTAAAACTGGGCAACAAATTATATAAAATGGAGCTAGGTTTTAGGCTTAGATAAGTATAAACAGGTTTACCTACATGAATGCCTGGCAGGACACTCAAAAGCCATATGAGATGCTACAGGATTCTGCCTTGTGCTGGACTCTCCTGTGAACAGAGGATGTCTCGCATCCCTGGCTCCCACCCAGTTTGGTGACCTCCGAAAAGTGTTACTAGGAACTTCCAAAGCACCCTGTAGGGGGCAGTATAAACTCCATTGAGAACTATTGGTCTAACCCACATTTTCAAAACTGTCCTGCCCTCAGTTCACCTCTCGGGCAGAATATCTCTTCTGACCTTGAGACCCCCAGGTAAAGGGTCTGACTGAGTGCCTGTGCTTAAAGGGGCTGGCACACCCAGATCCAAGGACCAACGTTGAATGAAGCCAGAGATCTCAGCACTACCCAATCTCGAGGCTATGATGTAGGAGGTTACAAGAGGAGGAGATGTAGTTGCATAGTGGAAATACCCAGAGTGCCCTCTAGCCAATTAATTAGATTAGAAGGCAAAACCGTCATTATTTCCTTAGCCCACTTACTCTCGGCATCACGTTAAGCGTTTTGCTCTGTAAAACCACTGAACGTAAGGGCTGACAGTAACTCTCTGCCTCTGCACACAGCTTTCAGATGCATCCCCTAACACTTCGTTTCCTGTCTCCCAGACCACCCTCTCCTGCCCATCCCTCTGCCGTTTCTCCTAACACATGTGACAAGCACCCCGGCTCCAGGCCTTCTTTCCCTGACTTTAAATTGCTAATCCTACCTCCCAACTGGCCTTCCTTCCACAGTGTCTCCCAGCTCCAATCCTGGCTGCATTTGTACACAATCTAGGTAGGCCCAAACTGCTTTCCCATGGCCTTCATCAGGCTCACTTGGGAAGGAACTCTCACTGGTCTTCAGGGGCCCACCTTGGGGGGGACTTCTCTGTATGTTCTCCCACACCTTTGCTCTTCAATAGCCACTTTCTGTTTCAGTGAAGGGGGACCTCGGTTTATGCAGCATGGTACTCCATCCTCTGGGACTTTTCGCTTGCTGTCTGCCTGGAATGACTCTTCTCCTTCCTTTTATCTCTTAACTTCTAACACCCTTCAAAACCAGCTGAAATGTCACCTCCTCCAAAAAGTCTTCCTAAATTCTCTCTCCCTCTGAGTTCCTGCATTTTTTCCACAGTGAGTCTCTTTTGCTCCAACCTGGAAGACAAAGGTCCTTTTAGGTATTTTTCGTGTCCCCAAAGGCACCTAGGAACTTGTCATAGTAGCCCAATTGTCCAACACATTCTTGTGGATTTATGAACTCAAAGAAAGGGAAGTGATAGACTTATGCCATATTTGAAATATTTGAAAAGGATCCCCCTAGCCTCTCCTTCAGAATCACTTCCTTTCTCCTCAACTAAAGTAGAACCCCCTCAGGACACCAGCTGGCCCAGAGACGCATCATCCCCTCTTCCAGTTGCAACATTAGTGCATAGAAAGTAGATCTATACCCTCACGGTGGCTCTGAAAACATGAACTAAGACAACAATAAATTAACACAATAGACAACTAATAGCACCCTGATGCTTTCATGTATGAATTGGAATGTGAACACTGAGATTTTCATTTCATGGTTGAAAAATATACAAGTTGACCCAAATACTAATTTCTGCATTCCCGTCATTTACATATCATGGGTCAGTAATCATTTCTTGCCTAAGTGACTTTCCAAATGAAAAGCTGTAATATTGCAATGGTTTGTCATATTTACAAACATCGCCTTGGGCTACCCACTCGGTGCTTTGGTTTCATTGGCAAGCAAGCAGATCCCAGTCTCTGAGAAGGCAGAGCAGAGCCTGAGAGGAAAGAGCTGGTTCCCCTAGGAGAGATCCATTTGTTTTTTTCCTCCCTCGCCTTCAGGACTCCAGGAACCTCTATTCCGCTGGGACACCTTCCAGCCAGCTTGTTTCTCCCAAGTGCCTGCCGTTTGGTCAGCAGGGGCCAGGGATGGGCTCTGCTTGTGTTTCTGTGATTGTTTTCCTCTCTAGGGCTGAAAAATCTAGCTGCTTTGAAAATGTCTCCTTGGGAAGCTGGAAGTGCTGAGAGAGCTGAGCGTGATCTTTGGGAAGGGTAATGCAACCTGATGTTTTTTATTGCAGTTCAGAACAACATCGAGTGAAATGTCTACAGTGATTCTTTTCCCTCATTTTAATGCTAGGATAATACAAATCAGCACATGACTTAACCAGTCTTTGATGTAAGCCCGGTCCTTGTCGCTGGACTTCTTCACAGTGTCCTGAGTTACCTGCTCCATTAGGGATCTCAGTCTTATCCCTGGACACAAGTCTCTTAGAAATCTGTGTTTTTAAAGGATAATAGAGTTAGCACCACAGATTAAAAGGAGAGCTGGTGTAACCGTTACCCTGCCCAGCAGGCTTAGTTACCAGGTCTGACCTGCTCTTTCTTACAACTGGGGTTGAATGTCAACATCCAGCTTGTGTGGGGAGAGTCACCCCTTTCTCATTCACATACGCGTGTCCTCAGCCCGAGCTGTTCTCCAACCCACACTGCCTTTGCCGAGCTTCTGTTGCTCCTACTTTGGCACAAACACTTAAAATGAAACTAAAGAAAAAGCTTTGAGGTCAGTTACTAGATTCTCCTGTGAATTTGGTTTCAGGGCTAGAAAGCAGTGCAGTGGTTGTGTGATTTATGAAATCCCTCCCGCTGCTGCTTTTCCTTATTTTGAGAGTGATGTACAAGAAGTGAGCTAGCGAAGAGTTGACTGGTCACATTTCACACCCTCGCCTGTGAGTCCTAAGATGCAGGGCATAAAAACAATAATGTGCATGGAGAGGTGGTGGGGAGGGATTTAGCTGTTAATGGAAATTTCTCCTTCAGACCCTCTGGAAAAAAATGTTGCCTTTTGGAGGATAGATCCCCCGCTTTCTTCTCCCTGGCCCTTATGTTTTAGAAAGGTTAAGGGGTGTGTGTGCGTGTGTATGTGTGTAGGGCTGCGTGTGTGTGTGTAGGGGTGTGTGTGCATGTGTGTGTAGGGGTGTGTGTGTGTAGGGGTGTGTGTGTAGAGGGTTGTGTGAGTGTGTGTGTAGGGGGTTGTGTGGGTGTGTGTGTAGGGGTGTGTGTAGGGGCTTGTGTGTGCGTGTGTGTAGGGCTGCATGTGTGTGAAGGGGTGTGTGTGTGCGTGTGTGTAGGGGTGTGTGTATAAGGGTGTGTGTGCATGTGTGTAGGGGTGTGTGTAGGGGGTTGTGTGAGTGTGTGTGTAGGGGCATGTGTGTGCGTGTGAGTGTGTGAGTGTGTGTGTAGGGGTATGTGAGTGTGTGTAGGGGTGTGTGTAGGGGTGTGTGCGTGTGTGTGTGTGTGTGTGTGTGTGTGTGTGTGTGTGTTTGGAGGGTAGCAGGCAGAAAGGGAGGGGAGTGGAAAATGATTGCTATCATCCCCAAGTCCTTCTCTAGCTGGTTGCATCTCTGTTTATGAAATGCCATAACAATAGTGAGCTCACGCCTGTGTGCTCCTATCATGCAGAGTTCCTGGGTGCCAGATGGGCACTTTGTGACCATATAAGCGTGGATTATTTCATTTCCTACATCTGGGACTCCAAATGGCCTCCCAGAATGCCACAGGAGAGGGGCACCGCTTCTCAGATGGGGGAACCTACCTTCACCAGGGATCCCAGTGGAGCAGAGGGGATGAGGCCAGCCATTCCCAAGTGCAATCTGAAAGTTCACACACACCAGTGCCTTGGGGAAACTTTCAGAACCCAGAATGAGCTGGAAATAAATAATAACCAATCATGTATGTCAGCTGCAGTTGGAAAAAAAAAAATAGGAAAGAACAAATGAAAACAAATCATAAGCATTTTCTTCTCCAGCCTAGGAAGATGTTCTGGGAATAAAGTTTTGTATTTCAGCTTTGAAATTATGTTGTGACCTTCTAGCCACACACCTCTGGATGCTGCTAGTGGTCCAGATAAGGAAACCGAAATGGTCTGAGGAATGCCGGCAAAGACCACAGCTTCTGGGCCTCTTTCTCACTTTATTTCAATTAATGGGATGGGGTGTATTGGTGTGAAATAGTAGCAAGAATGCTTACTTCTCCCAAGTACTGAACCAAGACTGAGTGTACACAGAGACAGCACACTGAACTGCTGTTTAGATGAATCTGATGGACAAAGTTGTCATCCAAAAATCAGGTTCTTCCTGTTTTCAGGTTTATTGTTGAAACCCCTTACCATCACCTCCATTCCTCCCCCCTCAAAAGGAGTTGTCCAAATCAGCCAATTTATCCTGCAGGGAAAAAAGTTTTTTACAAGAATATGTGACTTACATTAAAAAAAAAAAAATCTGACAGTTGAGTTAACTGTTTTGCATAAGATATTTACAAACCACAGCAGATTAAAGGGGGGTTTTATGCATTTTCACATCCTGCTTGGTTTAAAGCAGCAATTTTCTGCAAGGACAACAGAGAAAAAAAACATGCTTTACATTGCTTATATTAATTACACTTTTTCATTACCTGTCATGTTTTCTGCAGGCTTGTGTATTATTACTGCAAAATGTAAGGAAATAGAAAAAGGAGAAAAGAATGGACTTCTGGGAAATTTTCCAATCCTTGAAATGCGATGTTAATTGAGAGCTATTTTTAGGACTGTGCAGATAGTGCAGGACCCAGTGCCATCGGTACAAATGGGTCCAGTCCAGGTGCAGCTTCTGGGGTGACAGCCTGAATCTCTGCTGCTGGAGAGCTTGAAAATCTCCATCTTGCTTGGTGCCAAGTCTACCGAAGGACATGGAAGGATTTCTACAGATGAGCTATTCACAAAGGTAATAGAAGAAAAGCGAGCGGAGATGAAGGTGGATCCCTGTAGGGCCCAGGCTCAGTGATGCTTGGTAGTGATTCCCAACCACATCTTCAGCAACCACTCCATCAGAGTGAAAGAAAACGAATCAGTATTTAGGAAAATGGTGACACACAATCAAATACTTGCCAAGACTCTTAAAGTGAAGAATCCAAAAAGCGTCCATGAGGTGGTGAAAAACAAGACCCATTATCAAGAACTCTCCTCCCCTGCTGGAGAATTATAAGTTCTTAGTCTTGGGTGTATCCTGCCAAGGACTTGAGGAAAGTTGTCTGAAGAATAGGAGCTTGATGGATTGGAGAAATGATGGATTGGAGAAATATTGTTTCTTTTATTACCAAACTATATAGACCATAGATTTAACTTCCCGTTTGATTAATCTGAATAGGTGATTCTCAAATCCACTCTTCTGTATTACTTCTGTGCCCCAGAATCCCATTTCCTGATGTACTATTGGAACCAACCTTGCAAATGATGGAGGACACATAGTAAACATGTTGACAGGGCCCAAGTGTTCCTCCAGAGAAGGTCTCAGAAGGGCTTCAAAGAATTTAGAAACTGGGCACATTTGAAAAGTCTCAATCTCAACATACCATAAAGTGTTTGAGGCTCTCTGAGCGTTTCAGCCACTCCTAAACATTAATCTCTTGCAAATGCATTCTGTAAAAAATAATTTTAAACAACTGCTAAAACCTATAAATTCCTATAATTCTTATTGTTGCTTCCACTTTCACAAAGTAAACACAACTGTCCATAAAAGTCATCTGGCCAAAACTCGCTTTAGGCTATCAGACTTAGAAATCCAGTATGAGCAACATTTCACCCAGTTAAAGCAACAAAGAAGAACAAAGGGAAAACGCTTTCCAGCCAATAGTCTTCTCTGAGCTATGAGGCAGGTACCCTGCTCGCCTGTCTCACCTGCTTCAGGCTGCCCAGGACTTCAGCCAGTGCCGTGCACTCACTCTGAAATCAGCAGATTGCAATACTCTGCTACAATGTTGTCATCAGGCGCAAACTGCCTGTCTGCCCTGAGACTATTGCTTTAGCCCTGACTGACACATTCTTCGGAGTAAAATGTGTAATAAAAAGAGAAATTCCAACTTTTCTAGGAGTTTCTTCCAGGAGCAAAGTCAACTATATGAGTCGTTGGTAAAACAAGTGGTACATGGAGTGACAGGGCAAAATGGAAACGGTGTATAAGAATTAAAACTTCATAGCTGGTCAGAAAGAAACATGAGTTTCCATTTCCCGTTATCTGGATTCAAATCATGAAGATTAACCTGGAGAGTTCCTGTCCAGCCTGGCCCACATTCAGTAGCATCTAAGGCTGGGCTAACCAGCTGGTAGGTTTACATCTCCTGCTCATAATGAAGATGACGAGAGGCGATCTTCTAAGGAGTCCTTGGTTTGCTCCAAGTCACCCCCCTCTTAATCACCTGCTGCTCCAGAAATGCCTCTTTGAACTCCTGTGCTTATTTTAATTCTAACAGGGCTATCTATATCCCTGTTTCTCTTTTTATCAGCTTTAAAAAATAACTTCACACCTGCTATGAATGATATTTAGTTCCCTTACACTCCCCCCTCCCACTCTATCTATCTCCATCTTCCCAATTTCTAATACTTATAGCTTAGATTTTCTTACTGGTTACGTTTGTAGTGTCAAATAATATAGCCAAAGTTTATTTCTCATTTTAGCAACTTTATATATGTTTGATAAGATTATTGTTGGCTCTATCTTTCCCTTTCCCTCCACAGTGCCCCCATTCCATATCCCATTATCTGTCAACTCTACTCATATATTTACATTGTCAAAACTGATAACATTTATGTTCTTTTTTATAATCATAATTAAGCCTTCTGTGGGTTTGTCTAGGGATTGACTCTAAAAATTAATAACCTACAATGTATAAACAGGGTTTATATGATCATGATTATATAAATATTTTTACTTGTGGACCAATCTCTTTCTTTCCTGAGACATGCACCCAGCTGTCTCTAAATTTCTGCTCCCATCCAGATAGCTTGCTCTTTAGCGACTGCCCAGCTGTCACCAAGGGACTTCCCTCTCTGCCTTTCTAGGTTAGAGCTATTATTTCCTGGATCTCATACCTTCCTCCTTCATGATGTTTTCCATTTTGCTGGAGTTCATTCTCAATTATCTTCTTCAGAAGTATCAACTATAATTTATTACTATTACATGTTTGATATGTTTTCTCCCTCACTACTTCACTAGGTTTTGGCTGCATATAGATTTCCATGGTCAAAATTATTTTCCATCAGAACTTTGAAGGCATCATTCCATTGTCTTCCACCAACCAGTGTTGCTGATAAGAAATCAAATGCCTTTCTGATTCTCATTCCCCAGAAAGTAACCTGTTTTTTTCCTGTATTGAATCTCTTAGGAGTTCATTGTTTTCCTTGGTGCTCTAAAGCTTCATAGGTATGTATCTAGGTATGGACAAAAACTGGTTTTAAGGCATTTTGATAGATAGATCTGCTTCTTTTTGTCTTCCCTGTTAGGGTTAGAAAGAAGAAGCCATGTTTTGGTTTCTGAAACTCACACTGATATCAGGGAAGAAATAAATCATAAATATACATTAACATGATTTTCTCTTATATGACAAATTGAATTTAGAGTATGGAGTTCAAATATTTATAACCAAATTAATAAACACATCATCTTGGGACAATGCCAAAATCGTCAGTTTAATAATTTTTTTAAAAGCTCTCAAAGGCTATAAAGTGGAAGCTTCCCATGCCTCATTCATGAAGTAGAAGAAAGATGATGGGTGAGAAGAAAGAAATTGACTAAATTTTTGACATTTTCTTATATTTACCAAAAACCCAAAATAGTTTGACTGTATTTTAAGAGAATGATGAATATAACCAAGAGAGTTTATGGAAGAAGGAATGTAAAGAAGCATTTCCTTGGATAGATTTTGCATAAATACCTCATTATATAGCAAATGAACCTGGGTTTTAGAACATACAGATCTGGACAGGAGCTCTGGCTCTGCTTTTTCTAGTTGTGTGAGTCTTGAGCAAATTAGTTAAACTCAATAGATGTTACTTTCCTTCCTTCCTTACCCCTAACTCTATCAGATCAACGCTGAGGCTTGGGTAGTTATAAATGTTCTATCCATGTACCATGATGAGGTACAAAGGATGGGTTTATAAATGTAACAGAATGTTAAATTGGAAGCTCTGACTCATGCACCAAGATACAATTGATGTTGCATTCCAAAGAAATTGCCAGACCATATGCAAAATTTCCAAAAGGAGAAATACAGAAGAACCAACTGCATAATCCTTGAAATCTGTCATTCACATTAAAGACATAAAAAGGCCCCGAGAGTGGAAATTAAGGAAGAATTTTGTGAGAAGGATTTTAGAAAAGAGGCTTTGGGATTCTGGGACTCCTACCCTTCTAAGGAAGGTCAGTGGAGCTCCGGAGACCCTAATGTGTATCACCTGAAGTTAGGGAACAAGTGACCAGGGCCTACGTTATATCTGAAGAAGCCAAAATGACCCTTAGAAGCAAGGTAATAGACTACATGTAAGAAATAACTACTCACCAAGGTTTGGGAACCCCAATAACTGGATATAGAAGGCTCAGGGCCATTTCAAAAGGGATCTGCCTTAAGGGGTGGTTTAGTAGACTGAGGAGACACATAAGAATTGTTCTTCTAATTTAGATATAACTGTCCTGAGCTATATCATGTTTATGTACACAATTCCCTTTTTCAGTAGATATTTCTATACCGCCCAGCGTGAACATTGTGAGTCTACATCCATAATATGTCTGCAACAGTTCTAAGTTACCATCTAATCAAAAATAGTAGCTAACATTTATTGAGAACTTTTTATGCACCAAGCACTGTTCTAAGTACTTCATATCTATTAACTCACAGGAGCCCTAGAAAGTAGGCATTTTTACTGCCATGCCCATGAGGAAACCGAGGCACCCAGAGTGTAACTTGCCCACAGATTCATAGCTAGGAAGTGGCAGAGCTAGTGTTCAACTCAGGTGGTCTAGCTCTAAGGCCCAAGCTCATAACCATCACGACACTCCCTCTCTAAGGTTTGGCAAGAACAGATCCAAAGAAGTAGGTCCCCTTCCTTATATTTTCAGCATTAAGGCAGGTTTTGCCATTCCAACTAATATTTTTAAACCTTCAGAAGAGTTTGTGCTGGTTCGAAGAGCTCCTACAAAATAAATAAAAAGCAAATTGCAACTCACAGAATTATTTTTTCAAAAGTAAGGAGGCATAGGAATGGAATAGAGGAGGAAATAAACAAGTAAATACGGTACATGGTGTCAGAAACTGGCCATTCATCAAGACATGTCAACAACAGCCAACTTAAGTTTGATGAGTTCAATATTTTCAGGACTAGCAGAACTTCTTGTGACCTGTATAATGGAGCAAAACTTCTTGGGTAAGATGGGCCTGGGGCTGGACCTCAGCTCTCAAGGCTAAATTTCTTCATTCCATAGTTCTTCCAGGTCACTGTCAAAACCACTGGTAATTTTACACTGCAGTGATCTGTGCCTTTTCCTGGCCTGAGGATAAATAGAAAACTTAACAGTTCTGAGAGCTGTTGACACCATGTACTCAGAAACACAATCAGAAAATGTTAAAGGAAACCCTTGAAGGATGTGAATGAAGGATGTGGACATTCACACATGGAAACTCCCCACATGATGTCAGCTTTGCCCCTCAGCTCTGTAGCCAAAAAATGAACAGGTCAGAGAGGGAGCAGGGGTGCATGCCTGAAGCTTTAATAGAATACAGTAAAGGATGAGTGTTCCTGGCAAGGCTTCAAATGACCATTTGCTGGTAGGCAGAGGATTCTAGGGTGCTCAAGAGAAAGGTTACAATGATACAAAAGATGCCTGTGAAAGGATCGGGAAAATCCAGTTCCTCCCCGACCACTATCAAATGTAGTTGTTTGTTCTCCTGTTTGATAAACACACACTGATACATTTTTAAAGTCATTTTCCCCTTTAAGTATGTAGCCCATCCAATCTAAGGTCACACACTTAAAGAAAAATTAGGGAGGTAGAGAGGCACTTCCTGAACCCTACAATTGGATACTTGGTCTGACAACATGACAGCATGTTTGAACTGAGAGCAGGTAGAGTACCTTACAATCGCTGTCAGCATGAGCTGTAAGGAGAAGTTAAGGAAAGGGAAGGAGTGGCTGGAGGTAGATAGAGAGAAAGTGAGCTAGGAATCCTTGCTTTGAAACATGTATGACACAAGACACATGAGGGCTCCAGTCTAAATGCTGCTCCAGCCCCTGGCTCCCACTCGTGTAGCCTGAATAATACCCGCAGCATCTTCTCCTCATTAAGTATGATAAAAGTTGTTTCAGTTTTTCCGCTCACAAATACAAGAGTCTCACAATATTTCCCTTCTTATTTGCCAGAGATAGATGTAGACAGCTACATTCTCAATTTAATTGCTATTCCCTCAATATAAATGGCTTTCATTCTTTCATTCACTCACTTACTCATTCAATATATAAGCACTAAATGCTGATCGAGGTATAGGAGATTCACAGATAATTAAGCCATTGTCCTAGTCTGTGAAGAAATGAGAGACGTATAACGCGTTACATATGAAGGCAATAACGGCAGGATGCGCGTGATATAATGACTGCAGAGAGGACAGGGTGATGAAATAGAGGGGACAAAGTATTCTGGTAAATAATGACCTAGAAAGAAGAACAGGAAGGGTCTAAGCCTCGTCCCCCATTAAAATAAGGCTGTCAGACTTGGTGCATCTCCATCTGAGTCCTCATCCTGTCTTCCTCCAAATCCTCAGATTCAGATGCTATGTAAGTCTCAGAAACAGGAGAAGGGGTTGCTTAAGCTGGTTTGCAGAGTTGAATAAATCAACAATGGGCCTATGAGTGACGGCCTTTGACAAGTCCTCGCGTCTGGCTCAAGTGCAAGGGAGTACAGTGCTCCAATAGAAGACAATCGCCTGCCCGGGGACCCTCCCAGAAGTGAAGCACTGTGAGCAAGGGCTGCGGGCCTGGCCACGGGCATGTTGAACTCCGCTCAGCAGCGAGCACAGCCTTGCAGAGGGTCCTCCTGCAGCCGCTGAAAAGGGATGATTAAGAGGCAGCATGAGTTGCATGGATCCTGTCCTAGCCTTATGCTTTTGGAAGGTAATGATGATGAACGAAATGACGAACGAGCTATGATAATCCTATAAAAACCCTCCTGTCCTCTCTTGCCTTCTTTTCTTCTCCTATTCTCTTCCCTGTCTCCAAATCCATTTCTCTCACTCTTTGATGATTCAAACCCCTTTTCCTATAAAGACAACCTGAAAATGTCCCCCACATCAGCTCCTGAGCCACTGAAGCCTGTCTCCCTTGCTAATGACGAGGCTCATCTCAGCTGACACAAGCCATTTCTACGTGGAGTATTTGATGGTTCTGTGTTTTGTTCTGATGATTGTTAGCTCTTTTGGTTCATTGGCGTTGGAAATAAATCACATCTAACCTCTTTTGTACTAAAATTAACTGTCTCCTTGGACTGATTATCTTGCCCTTGGTCTCGGCAGAGTTGCACCCACAGGATCTCCAACGTGCCCGGCAGCCCAAGCGGTTTGCTGACGTTACACGTGATGGGAGTAAGACTGGCTTTCCCAGGCTCCGGTCAAGAGGGCTTGGCTACTCCTAAAAACAGCAGAAATGCTTCAGCAAAGTTCAGAAACCAAAGCAGGAAACAGAACCCCTCTCACATGGATGGGTAGCATAGGCTCTGGGGGGACAGGAAACTGGAGCATTTTGAACAAGTCCATCCATCTGTTTACCAAGTGGGTTTAGTTTTCTCCACAATGTATTATGATTCCCATTTGGAACTTGTCAGAAATATTTTTTTCATGATAAAATTGTTTTCCTTGAAAAAGAAAGAGCATCAAGAACAAAATAGGGGGGAAAAGACCACCCTTTTCAAACCTGGAAAACAGATACAAGGCTTTGCCAGAATTTAAGACATAAACAAAGGTTCTTTCTCAGAGGGTGGGTAAAGTGGTCCTCAAAGAGAGAAGAAAAAAGAGTTTGGTGGCCTCAACAGGGGAAAGAGTGGGACCCAAGTGTCAGGTGACAGGCAGCTGGTCCATCCCTAATTTCAGGGGCTGACTCTAACTAAACCAAACCAGTGTGCACTGCTTACCTCTTGAAGTTGTCACCCACTCTTGTGGAGGCAAGGATGACCTCGTGCTGACATGAACTTCTTCCCTCCCCATACCCTTCACTGTGTGGACGCTCCTCCAACCTCTCAGACTTCTCCCCAACTCATTCTCAGGGTCTTTCTGCACTTCCCTGATTCTGCATGTAAACTCTCAAATTGAATATGGTATAGTCAAACTCCGAGAACCATTAAAAAATTTAAAAACGTGTTTCTCTTTCTGTTTTCCTGAATCCTATTAAAGGCAGCACCGTTCTGCCGCACATACATGCTTAAGATCTGAACAACAAACCCCACTACCTTGCACAGCACTTTAATTCGGCACTGTCTTCACCACAACCTTTTCCTGCCTAAAACACCATCAATGCCTCTTCTTTAGCTCTTACACAACAATGTCCCCATTGCTCTTTATGATTTCTCAGTATACGCAGACGTTAAAGGACCTCTATCCGTAATAGCCTCAAACTCTTTTTTTAAATTAATTATTTTTTTTTTTTTTTGCGGTACGCGGGCCTCTCACTGTTGTGGCCTCTCCCGTTGCGGAGCACAGGCTCCAGACGCGCAGGCTCAGCAGCCATGGCTCACGGGCCCAGCCGCTCCGCGGCATGTGGGATCTTCCCGGACCGGGGCACGAACCCGCGTCCCCTGCATCGGCAGGCGGACTCTTAACCACTGCGCCACCAGGGAAGCCCCAGCCTCAAACTTTTGAAGAAAGCCTCAGCTCCAGCCATGCCTGTCTCCCAAAGGCATCTAGAACATGTCTACCTCCAAGTCTTTGTTCATGCTGTGCCCCCCACCTTGAATGCCTCATTCTTGTCTCCATGTATTTAGACCCTTCCCATTTGTCATAGTTTACCATGTCATCAGTGAAGCCTTTGGAGTCACCCAAGTTCATGGTGGTCTCCCCCTCCTCCCCTGTGCCTCTATGGCAATTAGAGTTTGCACTGCTCGTTTGGCACTTACCATTTACTCTCTTGTATCACCATTAATCTAGCAGACATTTTTGAGCACCTACTATATCCCCTATGGCAGACTCTTTGCTAATCATAAAAGGTTAATAAGAAACAAGAAGTGTGGAGGAGAAGGAAAGATGGGTAGAACAAGCAGGTCTAAGAGAAGGAAGCTTTTAAATAAAAGAGATGTGACGATGTCCTACATCACAGGAAGGAGGACCAGTTATTAACGTGCTATCTCAGCTCCAAACTCACCCTTTTATTCTCCACTTTGTGATGCTAGTCTGGGACTTTGCAAATGTTTTTGCTCTGCCAGTTGACCTCCTGGGAAGCCCTGTTAATAGGGAGTGCTAGAGGAAGACAAAGGCTCGAGGAGGAAGACAGGACTTGCTCCTTCCTGTCTGCTGTTTGCTGCTTTCTGTGGGCTTCCTGTCTGTTTGTGGTTCCCATGAGCGTCACCCCAGCGATACTTCTTCACCTCAACAGTGGCAGTTCCTTCTGGTAAGAGCAGCTGAATCCATTTTGAAGTTTTTCCAATTCATAGAATCAGCCTCTCTGTACCCACTCCGCCATCCCAAGGCACCACTGCACACCAGCCAGCACTTGCTCTCCTCCTCAGAGTCTGGGTCACAGTCTTCTTCTAATGCAGAGACACCAACTCCAGCCAAGCATCACCTCTCCTCAGAGGTCTGATTTTCACCTCCATGCAGTTCCTCCTTTAAGCTTCTAAGTTTTAATAATTATAATCTCTTCTCTTTGTTCTCTCAGCCCTAAGGGTGATAGATGCTTCCCACTTTCATGATATCTTAGCATCCTCTTTCTACCTTTGCAGTTACCTGGGTAGCACTTTTTTATATTAAGACCTATTCAATAACTGGTATGGCTTCTGTCTCCCAATTGGACCCTCACTGATACAGAAGGAACTAGTTTAGGGGCATAGATTAAAATAATGCAAAGTGGTACCACTAGAAAGCCAATAGATAAATTAAATATTCAAACAATTCAAAAGAAGGAAGGAAAGGGAATAAGAGGAATAAAATTCAGAAGGGACAAAATAAAGCCAACCATATTACATTAAATGCTAAAGCACTAAACCACCCAGTGAAAAAGCAAAAATGATCAGAACTGATTTTTAAAATGGAAGATCCTACAATATTCAGACCATGAAAGACACATTTTAAATATGATGACACATAGGTTGAAAGTAAATGGATAAATAGAAGATATATGATGCAAATGGTAAACATAGAAAAGCTGGAGTGGCTAGATTAACAACAGATAAAATAGACATCAATGTGAAGAGTACATCAAAGACAAGCATGGACATTTTATAATAATTAAAGAGTAAGTTCACCAGACAGACATAACAATCATAAATTTGTATGTGCATAATAACAAAGATTCAAAATACAAAAAGCAAAAGTTGACAGAATTAAAGGAAGAAATATACAATACACAATCATAGTGGGAGATTTAAATACCCTTCTCCCAACAATTCACAGAACAACTAGAAAAAAAATTATATTCATAGAGGATCTGAATAACACTATCAACATGACCTAACTGATATTTCTACGTATTTATACAATCTATCATCCAACTTCTTTTCAAGTGCAATTGTATATTCACCAAGATAGAACATATACTAAACCATAAAATAAGTCAAAAATATTTAAAAGAATTGAAAATCAGAATAATAGCAGAGGATTAAACAACTGACATCCAAATTGAACTCAGCCCCCAAAATTAAACAATAATGACACCACCACCAACCACCCCTCCCAATAAAAGAAAACGAACTCACACCAAAATACATTACTATGAAAGTTCAGAATACCTGGGATATAGTGGCATATAGTATTAAGGAGCAGATCACAAAACTTCCAGATGGGGAAAATTAGGCCCCTTACAAAGAAACCAACCCAGCTGGCATCAGACTCATCAATAGCAATACCAGATGCTGGAAGAATGGAGCAATGTCTTCAAAAGTTTAAGTGACAATGATTTTCAATCTAGCATTCTATTCCCAGCCTGTCAGTCATGTGCAGGCAGAAAAAGGACAGTTTAGACATGCAAGAACTAAAACATAATGTTTTAGAAAGTTATCAGAAAGCATGTGTCAACAAAACAAGAAATAAACCAAAGAAAAAGAAAGACACAAAATCTAAAAAACAGACCAGAAGAGAGTCAAAAGCATCATATGACATCTGTGCAATCTTCCAGAAAGAAAAAAGTCCATATTGGAGCAGGAGAGGGAATTTTGGGGGAGAAGTTCTCTAGAAAAGTTAGAGCTGCTCTGCATCAGTCCATGGACAAAACTGTTTACTTATGGTAGAGATATTAGAACACTGGGAAAATTAATAAGTATATAAAAAGAAGCTTAAAGAAAAAAAAAAAAATGAAGCCACTGTCATTTCCAGGAGAAAAAAAGGGCAGGACAAGGAAGGAAATACGGTTTTAATTCACTATGGCTCATCATTGGGCAATATTTGCACGTGCATAATAAAGAAACTAAAATTGTTTTATCTAAACAAATAGGTGGAAAGGGAGAGAAGAGGATATCAAGGAGTTACGTTTTTATCTACTACGGCAAAAATACAATAAAATATTCCTAAAATGTATCAGTCAAGAAATAAGCATATTATTTAGATTAAATGAAGTAATAGCACTTAGAACAGTGACTATTACATGCTAAGCAGTATCAGCTATTATTAGAAATACAAAGTTAAATATCAGTGGAAAGAGCTAGAATTGAGAGTGGTTGTCTCTTGGGCATAGGATTCAGAGAGGAGGAAAACTATTTCGGTTCATTACAAGCTTTTTAGTACTACGTGACTTTTAAAATAATATACATGTATTGCTTTTATAAATATAAAAATTAAATTAATAATCAAACAGCTATATTGTATAATAAAATATAAACATAAAAATGTTAAGGCACGGACTTCCCAGGTGGCGCAGTGGATAAGACTCCACGCCGCCAATGAAGAGGGCCTGGGTTTGATCCCTGGTCAGGGAACTAGATCCCACATGCATGCTGCAACTAAGAGTTCGCATGCCACAACAAAGGAGCCCACCTGCCGCAACTAAGACCCAGTGCAACCAAATAAATAAATATTTAAAAAAAAAAGAAAAAAAAATGTTAAGGTATTGTAAATAAGGAAGTAAAAAGTAATTTATAAGCATGGTGAATGTAAATTTTAAGAAAGTATGTATTATAAAAAAGACATATTAAGCTCTTTCATATACCATTGGGTTAAAAACTAAAAGAATTTTAAAAAATCATAAATACTCAAAAACAAAAAGAAACATATTCCATAAACAAAGAAAGAAATCCAAAAATAAAAAACCCAAAACAAAACAGAGGTCTCCCTAAAAAGAGATCTTGAAAACGAGAGAAACAAGTGGGAAACAAGTGGGAAACCAGGGTGTTAAGTGAAAACTAAAACTAAATATCCAATGCACAACACGGGTACAAACCACCTACGTGAAGCTAGAATTCAGAATAGTGCTTTATAGTCATTAATGGCTGCCAAATTTATAGTCTCCATCCATTAGCCCAAGATTATAGCCAAAAAGAAGTCACCTGTCCATAAACAGGGCTAAGCACTGAGTTCCTGTATTAGAACTAGGACCTTAGGCCACACTGCATTCAGGGGAAGGCTCCAGAATCGCACAATTTCTGCAGAGTGATAGACCTGCCCAAGTCACTGATATAAGCTTTGATCAGAAACAGGCGGTAGGACTGGGCCAGAAGCAGCCATGAAACCATCCCTATGAGGAGGACAACAGGTCCCAAGAAAATGAAAGGATGAGTTCACAAACAAAATTCAAAAATGTATTTTTTTTTTTTTTGCTGTACGCGGGCCTCTCACTGTTGTGGCCTCTCTCGTTGCGGAGCATAGGTTCCGGATGCGCAGGCTCAGCGGCCATGGCTCACGGGCACAGCCGCTCCGCGGCACGTGGGATCCTCCCGGATTGGGGCACGAACCCTTGTCCTTTGCATCAGCAGGTGGACTCTCAACCACTGCGCCACCAGGGAAGCCCCAAAAATGTGTTTTTAAAAATCCATATCAAGGAAAGAAAGCCAATGCACCAGAAAAGTGGAGAAGGTAAACCCAAGAAAATAAGAGATATCTGAACAATACAGAAAGGACATTAAAATGAGTAGTTTTTTAAATGCTCAGAGATAAAAGAAGGAATAACATCCACGAAAGAGGACTAAGAAATAATAAAATAAATAAATTAAAAATATTTATGAAATAAATAATTTGATAGGTTAAAATTTTAGACACAGGCAAACTGAAAGAACTTAAGTAATTGCCTGAAAAGCTATCAAAAAAGATTAGTCTGGGGAAAACAAAAAGGAAAATTTAAGAGACATAGAGCATAGAGAAATGATTAAAAAGCTCTAACACATATCTCATAATAGCAGTTTCATAAGAATAGACTAGAAAGAATGGGGGCGAGGGGGAGAGTACAGAGAGATAGTAACAGAATTTTCCAGAACTGAAGAGACCCATGAGTTCTAAGACTGAGAAAGCCCAGCAAGTTTTAAAAATTCACACCTAGATATATCGTAGTGAAAGTGCACAATATCAAAATTAAAGAGAACTTAAAAGGATCATAGATAAAAGAGAGACAACCAATAAGGAAATGAAAAACATTGACAGTGGACTTCTCGTTAGCAACAATGACTCTAAGAAGTCTATGGAATAATTTTCAAAGCATCAAGGAAAAGTGCTGTGAATCTGGAATTCTATACAAACCTGCCATTCGACGGATGGGATTCAGAAAATTATTGACCACAAGCTCTATCCTTAAAAAAGCTACTAAAAGATGTATTCAGTAAGGGACATAAATTAACCTTGGAGGAAAAAGGAACTGTGTGGGAAAAAATTGGTAAAACAAGTTAGTAAATCTAAATAAGTATTGATTATAAATAATAATACAAATAATTCCTGTGTTTATAAACAAGGTATAACTCCAATACTAGATCATTCTAATATAAGATCAATGGCTGTTTACTCAGATGAAAGTATGAAAGTTAAAGCTTCTTGGAGAAGAATGACGGAGACACTGATTAAGCTTTGATGGGAAAATGTAAGTTTGAATATATATATATATGTTAAAAGTCTAGGAAAATTCATGAAAAGAATAGAAACAGTATGTGTAATTCCAAACCAATAGAAGAAAAAGGAATATACAAAACTCAATCAGCCCACACAACAAGAAAGAAGGAAAACAGAGAAAGATAAAAGATAGCAAATAGGAAAAATAAAATAAAGTAGCAGAAATAGCTTAACAAATGTAGATAAACTCCTAATTGTATTTTTAAAAAGAAACCCCGTAGGAGTCTCTCCGAGACAAGGCAGAACTAGTAAGAAATACAGTTGAAAACTGTTGGACTAAAACTGAAGGACTTCTGGTGAAAGAGCCTCTATCTTCTTACTAAAATTTAATAAAGAGAGTAAGGGGGACAGGAGTAGGGTTGAGACTTGAGGGGCCGTGGTGATCTTGTCAAAGCTTTTGGGTCAGAGTAACAGAAATCCATTGGCTATAGCTCATATAAAGCGCAGCCTATTTAAATGATACAGGAACACTTGTCAAAAGGAAATCTGATTGGCCAATGGTCAATAGACTGGCTCACCTGGATAGAGTATCAGGTGTCCACCCTTTTCCAAACACCTGTGTAGGGGTAGAGGTGTGTTGCCTGCTGGGAAATATAATGATCTAGAAGGCAGAGTACCCTGCTTCCTACACTCATAGCCTAAAACACTGTCAGGAAGGAAGGTGACAGTAAGTCTTAGCAGAGTTAAGGAAAGGCCAAAGTTGAGAGCTCAACCTAAAACCAGACACGGTAAGTGATAAGTGAAAGTACTAGCCAAGGTTGCTCCATTTTCCGCCGCCAGTGCAGGGAATGGACGAAGCTGAAGATTGAGAGTGGAAGAGGATTCGCAAGGCTGGTAAGAGAAACGCCCTTGGGATTCCGTCTAGGTAGTGGGGGAGTGAAGCCCAGAAGGAGTTTAGGCCTGGGAGGGTAGGAAGGGTCAAGTCATGGATATCTCACTAAGGCTCCGTGGGTGGGAGGGAAAGGGCAATGCGGAAGGGGGAGAAATGGTGACTAGGAACTGCGGTGTCACTTGCTGGAGGCTTCAGAGGCGGAGCGGTTCTGGGTGTAACAGGAGAAAAGGGTTGTCCAGATGGAATAGAGGGAAAATCGTTAAAGCAGAGGAAGTCAAGGGCTATGTACGAATCAGCAGTGATGACAGGAGACCGGGTGAAGAGGGACGCCGAGGGCAAGGTGCCAGGGAGCGCAGTGAATCTGGCAGCTGAGAGGTGGGAGGGCGTCAGGGTGTGAGAAAATCAGAGACCATGCAAGTGATAAGGAGAACACTGACCCAAACCCAACTCCTGGAGCCAAATGTATCAATGGCTCCTGTCACTTTCGGGGTGAAAGTCTAACCCCTCGGCACAGAAGACCTTTATGATCCTTCATTTCCAACTCATCTCCCACCACTTTCCCCCAGGCTCTTCACTCTTCTACCGAACTGCTTTCTGTCATCTCCACATGCTGATTCTTCAACCAGGAATGTCCTTGCCTTTTATCTTTACCCTAATGACTCCTGCTTAGTTTTCAGAGCTAAGGCCAAGAGTCATCTCCTCTGGAAAACCTCCCCTAGTAAGTTTCCAGTCTGAGTCGGATGTCTCCCCGCCCCCGTCACGCTCCCACTGCACACCTGGAGCCCCCTGTCACAGCATTAGCACAACCCTGTAACGTTTCTAAAGGGTAGGGACTGCATCCTACATATTTTGATGCCCCCAGTACCTAGTGGGGTTCCTAGTATATGATAGACACACAGTACATACTTTTAAGTATATATACACATTTCAGGGGGTTTGAAAGAAATCATGCCATCACAGTTAAGGTGAGGAAATCAGAGAAGCAACAAATATCAACAGCCGTCTCCAAGTGACATTGAGTAGAATGGAGAATCAATACGGTGCGGTACGAGCAGTGAGAAACGGAAGGAGCAGAGGACATACGGGTTGCTGTGAAGGATATTACATTGACTGATGGGATCGGGATAAAATAAGACGGAAGAGGGCTCCCTAAACATGTCTGCACCAGGCATGTGATTCTGGGTCACAGGGATAAAAGACACAAGGCACTGGGAGCCACCAACATTTGGCTATACACTATATATAATCTCATGTCATCTGCACAATAGACCCTTGAGAGGGCAGTTGACTTCCCCTTTGTACTGGAAAGCCAGCAACAAGGTTCACAGTGGAACTGAAGTGGAAAGTCACGGTAATTCTGTGGCATTTCCTTCCCAGGTGTAGTGAGATCAGCCGATGAGGTCAGGCTTGGGCCTCCTTGTGCAGGAAATTCATACAAAATCCTACGAGGGTCAAGAGCCCGCCTTTTGGTTCTTTATATGTCCTATAGCCCCTAGCATGTGTTATAGACTTCTTAGGATTCAAAATGTATTTGTTGGTTGAATAAATGAACAAATGAATGAGTCAGGGAATAAATGAAGGCTGACCTGTATTAAGTATAAGGGTCAGGCACTCTGAGTACTTGGCATCCATTATTTTATCTAACCGTCCTGCTATCCATGATTATCCTCCATTTCACAGATGATTAAACTGAGGCTAAGAAAGCTTAAGAAATTTACCCGAGGTCACACAGCCTGTAAGGGACAGAGCAAAAATTTCCCCAGGCCTTTCTGCCTCAGAACCTCCACTCTTAACTACTCTGCTACATGGCCTCTCAATGAACGGATTCCTCTGAATTAATGGATTTTTCTGGAAATCTCAGCTTCCCCGTATGAAGACAGATGGTCCCTGATGTTCCAGCCCTATGAAAAAAAAAAAAAAGCACAGAACACTGGAGTTGAGGGTGATTAGTTCAAAGTGTAGAAAAATCTAAAAATATATTGGCTTTACTCTTAGATATTTGTCCAACAGCGGTAGAACAACTTTAATTAGTGTAACAGGACAATAGGAATTAAACAGGCTTGGTCACAAGATTTTTACAGGATGACACTGATGGTATTACTATCCAACTTCAAAGATTTGGAAAGATGTTCTTGCTAACACTGGAGAGTAGAAGCCTGCTTTCCGTCAACTAGGCTGGCCTGAAAAATTAAGTCTGTAGAGTCATTAGATTAAGATAAGAGCTTATCTCCTCAGCTGACATTTATTCAGAGGTTTTTATACTGTTCAGCTAGTAATTAGTGCTGTTGAATTTTTAACACTGCTTTGTCCAGTCATTCAAAACTTCTAGAGGTGTACTCGCATCTCCTGTGTATGTTTCTGGTTATTAAAAATAGATGAGAAATACAAGTGAATTACTTTATGAGGTTTGAAGAATTCTTCCACAAGTTATTCTGTGGTGAAACCTGCAGCTTAATGACTTACTTGCAGAAGGAGGGGCCAGTTCTCCCAAATTGATCAGTGTGGAATAAAGAGTTGGCTTTTACTATGAGATCTATCGTTTATTTCGAGGCATACATATTAGAGGTTTATGATGTTCTAGTGGAATCATTAAAACTAGGATCCCATGCAATAATGGTTTCCTGCTGTTTCACACCCCCAATTCAGCAAACATACTACAGAGTCAGGGAACAGCTCAAAGTTGTGGGGTTTTTTTAGTCTCTTTCCTATGACTGATTTGACTGTGAAAGGTTTATTTTTCCAGTTTTCTTGTAGTTATAATAACAACTTGATTACTATAGAATAAACTAATACATTAAGCCTGCACGAGTGTCTTGACAGTCTGTCAAACAAACGATGCTCACATTTTTAAATGCATGGTTTGCCAAATTCCAAGCTCTATGATGAAATACTAATAAGTAATCAGATGGGTAAGACCCCCTGTTTTAATAAAGTCCATCACTTGGTTAAAGTTGCATCCCGTTGCTATTACTATCACATCATTTATTTTGTCCTAAGTGTAGACATCTGTCATCACTCAACATATTGTATCTGCCACTTAAAAAAAAAAAAAAAAATGTGGCAGCGAGAATTCTGCAGGGACAAGTAAAAGTATTTGACTCTCCTGTTTCACCTTACCACCACCCAAAAAGAAGCCTCAAAGAAGACCCTGCATGCTTCAGAGATCCAGCCTGGAAGATGGGCTCTCTGTCACAAAAACGTGACCCATGAGGTTTGTAGTTCACGAGCTTCCGACAAAGTCACATGCGAATCAGCCTCTGTGTGCAGTGGGGACAGTACCTCTCGTCAGGCACACGCCCTGCCCAAGGTGACTATCCCAGAAAGCAGGAGAAATTCTTCATATTTGTTATAGCACACAAGCATCCTTTCGCAACACCCCAAGTACATTCAAATATACGCTTGACATCCCTGGAATGTACTGGAGTGAAAAGTTTACCATTTCAACAAGCCACTGAACCTCAGTTTCCTTAACTAAAAAATAGACCGTTTGCCCAGGATAATCTTTAAACATTATCTCCCAGGGTCCTGAATCTCAGATCTATAAGCTGACCCCCAAGGTGGAAGCCGTAGAGGACAGAGAAAACTATTATGGAAGAAGAGCCCACTGAGTTTAGAGTCATCTGAGGAATTTGTAGAATTAAGTTGAAAAGAGTAAAATAGAAACTCCGAAATTATATGATTATATTTTGTCATAAGATAGAGGTCAGAGTATATTTGTTGAATAAATGAATGAATGAGTGAGCGGATGAATTAACTGAGAGGTAGCATGGGATATTAGGATTTGGAGTCAGGCATACCTGGGTTCACTCCCTAACTTGGCCGTATACTTGCTTTGTGCCCTTGGAAAACACACCCCTCTGAACCTGCTTCTTCATTAGTAAATCAAGCATAATAACTAGTTCCTAGTTTTATTGCTAAGATGAACAAAAACCTACTTGAGCACATGGTAGGTGCTCAGAAACCATTTGTTTTCTTTACCCCCAGGAAATGCACCTTTCCATATACACTGAATTGTAAAAATATCACCGTCCAGCTTTCAAATTCATGTATTACCAACTACCACCAACACATTTGGTATGTGTTATTATCATCTTTTAATGGGCAATGAAAAAGAAAGAAGAGAGGAGGAAAAACAGCCTAAAGCTTCCCTTCCAACTCCCCAAGGGTAATCAGGCCAGGGGAAGGTAGGCATCCTTCAGTGTGTTTACAATGTACTCCATCTCAGTACTCAGCCTTTGTTAACTCATCCCCCCCTCTCCCCCCACCCCAGCTTTCTGAAGACCAACATGTAATTAGAGCACTAACGAGGTCATTTAGCAGAAACCATGGGTAGGGAGTAATGAATGTGCTATCAGGCTCGGAGAACAGCTTGGGCAAAAATCCAAACAGTCCATGTTCAACTCTGATGAGCCGACCTAAGCTTGGAAAACAGAGCTTGGAAAAAGGCTGATGATAGGACATCAGAAATGAGAGCCCCCTCTCCAGAGAGACCCAGAGCAATGTTTTAAGCATGATCGTTTGGGAGCAAGCATGAGGAGAAGCTGGGTGTCACCCAGTATCTGGCAAGATGTTTTGAGCGCTTCAGTGCCATTACTGAGGATCTGAGAGTACAGACCTGGAAGGGACTTCAGAAGTCATATACTTCCATCTCCCCATTTTACAGATGAGTTTAGAATGCTCCTGAGAGCTGAACTGGCTTGACCAGTCATTAGAAACAGAGCCTGACTCACTACCAAGGCCACCAGATAAGTGAGTAGTTTGACCCACTAGCACATGCTGTCCCCTTGCCTCCAAGGGTGGCATTTAGGAGACCATTTGGACAGTGTATAATGATACTTTAAGTGGGGCTAGTGTTACTTGGACCACTTCTAGAGTAATTAAGTCCCAGAGGAATAAACCCATCCATCTACCAGTCCACAGCTGGAATTAGCACTCTTAACTGAGTTGCAACTGCCAGCATTAGCACTCTTAACTGCGTTTCAACTGTATAGAAAAGAAAGTGAAGAAAGAAGCCAAATCCCTCCAAATCCCTGGCCCACTGTTTCACAAGCTAGAGGCATGCCCACCCCACCTTCACCTCCTAGGTCACGGAGTCGCTGCCTGCATCTAAGCAAGCAGCAAGCACCAATCACCGTCAGTAAGTAGGTTAAAGAATGGGCCACAGACGACTACTCTTCTCTTTACGGTTTATAGATGTTATTGGAATGAATAAAACAAAAATTACTACAAAAGCATTTTGTCATTGTGCTTTCCCCCCCAATCAATAGATTCTTAAAAGTACAACAAAATATCCTTAAGTAGAGAAAGAAAGAACTTAGTCACTCTCAATACTTGAAGTGGTAAGTACGAAAGTATTAAGATTCACGGGATGGATTTTGTTTCAGGGATCATTTTCATTTCAATGAGCATCTGTTAAGCACTTACCACATACACGACAAAACCAAGCAGTTGGAAGACAAAATCGAGCGTACAATCTCTGTCTTGAGAAACGTACTGCTCCTATGGGCAGGCCTGACATACCTACAAAGACGGGGAAGAACAGGTTTCAGGAAATGTATGACAAATCCTAGGAGTTTCTTGCCTCCTATTAAATTTATTTTTGTCCTTCATTTAAAATGGTAACTGAAGAGGGTGGCTTTGGAGTGGCCTTTGGGATCAGGAAGCATTTGTTTGCTCTTTTAATGTGTGTAGTGCTTCTCTGGGGGCCGTCTTTTTGGAACAGCCCCTCCATACAACTGGGTTCCCCCAAGAATGACCCCCCAGGAACCATGCTTTCCCCAAGGGCACTATTCCTATTTTCCTGGTCATCCTATATTCCTCACACCCAGAGCCTGCACACATGCCCCCTTTGTTCCCATGGAGCTGATAGGAAGCAGGGAGGAAAATCTGCCTGACAGGGGATGATGAGTGTCAGTAGGATGGTACAGTGCCAAAAGTAATGTGAGGGCGATAACCACGCCAAGGGGATGGGACACTAGCAGTGCCATTCTCATTCCAGTAACACCGTCTTCCTTGTTTGACTTTGAAAACAATGTCATGATAAAAGAAAGCTCTTCAAAGCCCTCGATTACCAACTAATTCAGGTCCCACTATAAAACAGTGTAGAAAAAGATTTCGTGGCCACAGCTGCGCCGCTGTTTAAGGACTTACCAAGACATTTTCTCTCCTTTGCCCTTCCAGTTGTGGGAGATCCACGTCAGAAGCTGATGATGCTCTGGTGATGGGAGACACAGCCTGCTGGATTGGAATCCAGACTCTGGGGTTAGGTAGACCCTGGTTCAACTTCTAGCTTAGGAACTTCAGAACTGTGTGGCCTTAAACAAGTTGCTTAACCTCTCTGAATTCCAGTCTCCTTACTGAGAAATAGAGAGGCTAACGATACATACCTTAGAGGATGACTGTGAAGATGACATGAGACAGAAGATGTCAAGACACCTAACACATAGTAGGTGCCTGATGAATTTTAGTTATTATGTTTTCAAGGCAAAATTCCACCACTGTCTACTTCAGGAGTGGAAAATAAAAACGAGCCACCTCGTCAGGATGCAACAGCTGGTGCTAGGAACAAATGTAACCACATCAGGGGAGAGGGCCACCCATCCTCAGAGTCGAATGCACTTTATAGAGATAGCAATCTGCAGCTTGTCAAATGTTCCCTAACATTTTGCAAAAATCCCCAAATGTCAAATTAGTGAGTAATCTGTACAGTACTGCAGATCTTGTTATCCTCTGACTGATTCATAGCATATTTTGGGTGTCCCAGACACCAGTCCAAGTAAATGTTAGTAAATAAGGAAAATCGCATCTCCCCTCGCAAGGCTCTGAAGTTCTTCCCCAGCTTCCACTTTCAAAGAAAGAATATAAACCTCGAGGGCCAGAGAGTAACACTTATTTCTTAGAGTTGATTGAACTGTCACCAGTTAGTATATACCCCGCATTTACCATGCACCCAGGCCTGAGGCAGGCTGGAGATGGGGGCAGGAGTGCAGGGTTAGGGGTGCAAATCTTAATCACCGACTCCACACAAACCACTTGGCTTCATATACGTTTCCTTAATCTTCTCAAAAGTCCTTTTTATTTATTTAGCAAATACTGAAATTGTACTTGCTATGTGTGTAATGCTTCCCTGGAGGCTTATTTCTTGGGAGGGCCCTGCCATATAAGTGGATTAGAAATGCTTTACAGTCCTCATAACAAGCCAGTGAGGTAGGCACCATCATTATCCCCATTTTACAGATTAGGAAAGGGAGGCTCAGAGAGATGAAGTGGCTTTCCTAAGGCCACATATTCAGTGGCAGAGTTAAGGTAGGACCCAGAGAGTCTGGCTCCAGAGTCTGTTCTCTTAACCATTAAATACTGCCTTACGAGATAGGCATGATTACCATGATTATCCCCATTTTACAGATGAGGAAACTGAGGCTCAGAAAGGTGAAGTAACACTGCCCAAGATATCATAGCTACTGGATGGTGATAGAGCTGGAGTTTCGAACAAGGTCCATCTTTCTGTTTATATAACCCTACCCAATGGGTTATAAGTTACACAAATTCTAAAACAACAGTCTTGCCTTAAGTAGCTGCTAGTTTTGCAGGCCATGAATAAAAAAAAAGAGGGAGAAATCCCAGGAAGACCATGAGCAATAAGCACCGAAGGGCTCCGCTCTCACATTCCCCATTAATGTTACAATGAATTAATAGTCATGGCTCCAACCCATGGCTCTCAACTCCTGAATGAGAGACATATTCTCAAAACAGGGCTGAGGGCTCCCTGAGAAATGCCTTTCGGTTTTGCTTTTGTTTTTATAGTTTCCCTGACTTGAAGAAAATTGAGACAAACCCAAGTTGCTGAAGCTGCAAGATGCATATTTCTATGCTTTCTTTAGAATGTGTGCCTAAACGTTGTCTTTTTCACTCTGCTAACTTTTCAAAAACTATTAAGAAGAAGAGTGACTAGATGCTGGGGGCTGGGGTTGGGGGGAAGGGAGAGGGAGGCCGGAGGGAGGTGGCGGGCAGATGACAAGCAAAGCAGAGTGATTTCCATGAGAGCCTTCCTCCCCTGCCCCTGGCTCCTCCTGTCGCCCCAGAGCTTGGTGCCCACAGGTGCTCAGTGATGGCGGGACTGAAGTTTTTGAGGACAATGGGATTGTGACCTTTTGCTGTTAGATTCGAAGTCTAATGAAGATTCTCGGAAAAGAACTGGATTTAATAGCTGGAAAATACTAGGAGTGAAATAGATTGAACTGGAAATTCTTACACATCAGGCCCAAACGTTGGAAAATCTTGCTCACTGTATCACCTTCAACAAAGGGCCCCTACTTTCTTATCCCCTCTCTTTGCTCAGTGTTCAGTAACACTGGCTGCAGCCTGGGAGCACTGACCTAAGACAGAAGGACACGAAGAGACCGCTTCACCTTACTCCCCAGAATCCCTTCCCCATCTCTGCTTCATGGTGTGAAGGTCAGAGAAATTCCCCTGCACCTCTCTGGACTCCACACTTCTCAGCTCCCCCACATGCATTTAATCTCCAAGCTCTATCACTTATAACCGCAGCCACTCTCAAACCCAAGTACGTTTCTCCATTCCCACTGCTCCTGCCCTGCTCTGTCACCATCGTCTCTTCCCTGATTACTGCCACAATCCCAGCTTGTCTTTCCACGCCCCGTCTTGCCCACTTTCATCATCATCCACACAGCAGCTAAAGCAGAAATCTGATTGTGTCATCAGAAACCCATGGCCCTTAGGACTAAGTCCAGTCCAGGCTCCTCACTTGGTCTACAGGTATTTTGTTTTTTTTGTTTTATTTTTGTGTGTGTGTGTTACGTGGGCCTCTCACTGTTGTGGCCTCTCCCGTTGCTGAACACAGGCTCCGGACACGCAGGCTCAGCGGCCATTGCTCACGGGCCCAGCCGCTCCGCGGCATGTGGGATCTTCCCGGACCGGGGCACGAACCCGTGTCCCCTGCATCGGCAGGAGAACTCTCAACCACTGCACCACCAGGGAAGCCCGGTCTACAGGGTTTTTTTGTGATCTGGTCCTGATCTTCCCTCCTGTCTGCTTTCTCCCAACCTTGCAACCTATGCCCCATTCCCACTCAGTGTTTGCAGGTCCTTAAACACAGGCCGTACTTCTTCATCACTCCCAGCCCCTGTGCGTTCTTCAGTTCTTGCTTAGCCGTTGCCCCCTCCTCTAGGCCCACACTCCCCCGCTCTGCAGCTCTGCAGCCTGACCTCACTTCAGTAGCCAGTGTGGTCAACGTGTGCTGAAGCCCTCTTTTAAAAACCATAATATGGATGGATGATCTTTAAAAATATAAATCAGATCACATCATTCCGTTCCTAAAAACTCCCCAATTTGCACTTAAAGTTGAAATTTTTACTGCCTACAAGACCTGACTAAATCTGGCCCCTGCGCATCCCTCCAGCCTCCTCCCATACAATGCCCTCCTTTGTTCACTTTTTTCCTGTCACAGTGACCTTTCTTGTCCCCAAGACACACCCACATTGTTCCAGCCCCAGGGCCTTTGCACGTGCTGTGGCCTCTGCCTGGACACTATTGTATCAACTCTGCATTTTACTCAGGTTTCAGTTCAAAGTCACCTCATTGGAGAACCCTTACCCCGACTGCTCACCAATGTAACACCCCCCCATAAGTTCTATTGCCTTTGTAGAAAGTATTTCTAGCTAAAATTATCTTGTTTCTTTCTTTACCTAATTGTTTATTGTGCTTTCCCAATTCAAATGTAAGCTCCGTAAGAGCAGGACTCTTTCTACCTTGTTCTCAGCTATGTCTCCAGTGCCTAGAATAGTGCTTGACATGAGCAGGTACTCAACAAATATTTGCTGAATGGATGAATAAATTAATGAATGAATGAATAAAAAGAGACAAGGAGGAAAGTTGGAAGACTAAAAGGGCAAGTGAGTGACTTTAAATATATTCCCGTTACTGCTTTGTAACATGAGTTTCTTGTTGAAATTATAGGATCCTTTTGACAATACCACTGAGAGAGAAGGTTACTGTGACTTCCCTGCCAAGATACCTCAGGAATAGACATTATGATTCTTCACAGATAGAAGCACAGAGGTGAGAACCACATAATCTAGAAAACTGGAAGAAATTTCAACATCATCATAGTCCAAACCATACCCTTGGTGATAAAGATCAAGTGACTTACTCAGGGGGCAGGCCAGGTGACAATTCAGGTACCCAGTCCAGCTGCGGCTTATACATTTTGCTGCCTCTCTCATCCATGAAAAACCTGAAACTACTATATGCGTTCAGTTTCTGGGTCTGCTAGAAACCCTTTCCTAAGCAATTCTTTTTTCCACATGTGTGGTTACTTTTGCTACGTAACAAATCACCCCCAAAACTTCGTGGCTTAAAACGTCAACAATATGTTATTATCTCTTGTGGCTTCTGTGGGCTGGGAGTTTGGGAGTGGTTCAGCTGAGCTGAACAACTGCATGGGGTCTCTCATGCAGTTGCCCACAGACCGTGGGTGGAGCTGGCCAGGCATCTCTCTTGTAGTTCCAAGGCCTCTCCTTGGGCTCTCCAGAAGGTTAGCTAGGGCTTCCTCACAACATGGAGCCCTCAGGGAAGCTGATTGCTCATGTGGAAACTCAAGAGCTCAAAAGCAAGTATTTCAAAAAAGCAGAAGTTGCTTCCTTTTTTATGGCCCAGCTTCAGAGGTCACACTTGTGCCACGTTCCATTGGTTACACGCAAGTCACTATCCCACCCAGATTCAAGAGACGGGTAATTAGGCCCCATCTCTTGGTGG